>NC_052672.1:9928671-10237653 GCF_016802725.1 Solenopsis invicta | reverse complement strand
TGTACAACCATTTTTAACAAATGTTAACAATGTAAAATTTTTCATGATCTCAAATAATCTTCAAATTTTCTCTACATGCAATATTCACTAAATAAATTATAGTTATGTAATTCTGCTAAAATTAAAACGTTAATCAAACATCGTCAAACACGTTTTTATTATCTATAATAATACTACATCTCTACAACTAAAATTTGTCCAATTAAAAGTATAAGTATGTTGCTATTATTTTTTATTTAGAACTTATCTTTAAGACTAGATTCATTCTAATTCTAAGAAAATTGTTTATCAATCTGATCATTCTTTTATAAAGAGAAAAAGAAGTAGCAACTTACATTGTTCATAATATTTATAATACTATAGTTATAATACTATTCGGAGAAAGTATGTGATTGTATATTTAAGCAAAATTTATAAATCTATATAATACATATATATTTATAAATTTTACGTTGTAAAAAATATTTGACTAACTAGTACTTAAACTTTTTTTTAGCCATTTCTTTCAAATCTTTCCTCGCAATTTTTCCCGAACCCGTATACGGAAAGGAATCCAGAAATATCACTCCAGCACGAAGTTTATAGTGATCCATCATATTTTTTGCCACAAAATCTATTAATTCTTGCTCCGTTTCCTGCAAAAATAAAATTTAATTATTGCAACAAAAAAATTTTAATATATTTTAAAAAGTAAATGTTCTTTGTTTTGTACTTCCCCCCCCAAAAAAATTGTGTGTGTGTGTGTGTGTGTGTGTGTGTGTGTGTGTGTGTGTGTGTGTGTGTGTGTGTGTGTGTGTGTATGTAAGTGATAATACTTTTTTGAAATACAAAATTAACATTTATATAAAATAAAATTTATATAATATAAAATAAAAGAACAAAAACATGGTCGGTGTTCTATGATTAAATTATCAAAAAATCTTGATAAAGTATTTGATATTGAAATTTCAAGAAATATTATATTATTAGTAATCATTAACATTTACAGTGAGAAATGATAACAGAATCGGTGTCGAATCGACTTCGAGTCGACGTTGAAATCATCAACTGTTAATATCGTTTTGATGTCGACTCAATAGATCATTTATTACTTTGGGTTATCTGTATGTCAAACATTGTTATGTATTGTACAATCAGAACTAAAAAGGCTATCAAAAATAATGTTTGCTTACAAACTGCTATCTTAAAATTGTTTTTTTTTCTTCGTGATCTCGTTTGTCTTATAAAATCCACACTTATTTGAACTGATACAGACGTCACGCTCTGATTTTAACTTGAAAAATTCTTTCTTTGTTTTTTTAATTGTTGTAATTGCGTTATAATGATATCGCTGTTTACGACACAATTATCTCTCACTAGAATTTTAAAACAAATTTCCTCGGAAAATACATAATTGTTTTGCAATTATGATTCTGTTGTTAATAAAGATTTTAAAGTTTATTTTATAAACTCTCATTACAACAGAAATATTTCTATAACTTTTTAATTATACATTTTAATAAATGTACCTTGGCGCCAGGTTTTTTGGTGACATAAGCAAAAGGATGTTCATCGTCTATTGCATGAGGAATCGATATCACTGCAACTTCCATTACTGCAGGATGTGTCAATAAGACACCCTCAATTTCTCCCGGTGAGATTTGATATCCTCTATACTTTATAAGCTCTTTTATTCTGTCAATAATATATAATTCTCCATCGTCGTCAACGTAACCGATATCACCCGAGTGTAGCCATCCTAAAAGAATTGTAAGTTTATTTTTATAAGATTTAATTTTTACAATAATAAATTCTTTTACGATATTACTACTAATAGTTTTTGACTTTATGACTTTAGTTACGTTCTTTGGATTTAATAGAATAATCAAAAAGGATTATTTTACTGTAGTCTAAAGATTTAACTACATACAGATATAAAAATAATTTTAAGTCTTTATTATTAAAATTATGTAAAAAGCTTAACATGATAATTTTGTTGCAAAATTTTTGACATTTTAACAAGTAACTTAAATGTCTGATATATTTAATGTCATAATGATATGTACTTCAATAAAATCATTCCTTCCGTGCAATTTAATTTGCATATTATTCAATTAATCAACTCATAATTAATCTTGTTAAGTTTTGCTATTGATAATATTTATTATTATTAATATTTATTATAAAAGATGCAATCAATTTACCATCTTCATCGATTGTACTTTTGGTCGCTTCGGGATTTCTATAATAACCATTCATCATGATTGCAGATTTTACCCATATTTCTCCCGACTCATTCGGGCCAAGTACTTTTCCACTTTCTGGATCCACAACTTTCATTTGCACATTTTTAGTTATTGTCCCACAAGATCCGTTCTTATGATGCGGTAATTGAATTGTTATGAGACCACCGAGTTCTGTCATTCCTAGAAATACAAGAAATATAAACGAATTTTTATAACACGTAACACATATTAATAGATACTAATATTTTATCGTATTATACCGATATTTACCGTAACCTTGCAATATCTGGACATGCGGTAAAGTACGTCTCAATTCTTCCTGCACTTTTGGCTTAATTATCGCACCACCGCCTAGTATAGCTTGCAAAGATGGTAATGAATATTTCTCTGCGAAACCTGCTCTGACAAACCGATTTATCATACTTGTGCTAAGGAACATAACTGCTACCTAGGTAAAAAAAATTAATTTACATTTCGATACATTATACGCATTTCAATATAATTGCACCATTTGAATGACAAATAAGTGTTAAGATAGCGGCTATAACATATTCTTCCAAACTAGCAATTTGCATTGACAATGACAAGATACATGCCATTCCTCACGCGTCGAAATTATTGAAAGCTGAAGTTTGATCAAAAATTAATAACATTATGTTATAAAAGAAAAAAATTATTGATTAAAAATATTTCAATTTTCTTGTAAAAAGTTGATTAAATTTCATCATTTTAAATAAATCACTAATATTACTTATAAAATTTATTCATGACAAAAGTCTGTATCGCGAAATAATATACGTCAGTCGTCATTGTTTGTTAGATCAGGAAATCTTGAAAATTTATAATAAGAACAGCCTATTATAATTATCCAATAAATAAAATGTTTCATAAATATGACAGAAAAAAATTAAATTTTGCCAAGTAATATTACCTTATATTTCTCAATCAATTTGCAAGTCATTTCTTCGTCGAATTCCGGATAAAGTATTACTTTAGCTCCCTGCGCGATTGCTTTCAAATTAAACATTACTCCGCTGATCCAATAAAGAGAAGAGAACCAAAGAGTTGTTCGATCGGACATATCAAAATTTCTATCCTCGCTGACAAGTATCATAGTGTGATTAGAAAGTTCGACGCCCTTCGGCATCCCCGTTGTGCCCGATGAGTGCAAAATGCACGATGTCTGTTTTATATTGTTGAGCTCAGCATAACGGAAATTTCCTGCTTCCGCATCGGTACAATCTTTCAGGATGTCGGAGAACGAAATTGCACTAGCATGTTTACCGAAAACCACCACTTTGGGATTGCAATTCTTTGCTTTCATAGCGCTTAAGACGATATCCACGGATTTCTCGTTGCAGAAAATTATCTTCGGCGCGGCCAGTTGCAAAACGTGCAGCGCAGTTGCTAATGGCGGATATCTCATGATTAATAAAAATTAATTCTATGCTAAATATTATTACACAATTAAAAAGTTGTGTCTAATTTTTGCAAAATAAGTAAAATTGTTCTTGTTGTTATAAAAAATGCGTTATATTTAATTTATTAATCTAGTAGAATATAATACAATAGAGACATTTAATAATACGAACAAATCCTAATATGACAGGGAATTGTAACATTTGATAATGATTATTTTGAAACATCTTACGCAAGTCCATGTTCTCATTCCATGGATTAAAAATTGCGTTGACATAAGTCGCTGAAAGACAGGGTACGATGGAATCAGGATGATTATGTGTGCACACACTGATAACGTCGCCAGATTTGATTCCTTGTTTTTGCATCCACACGGCACATCTCACGGTTTTGTCTTGCAATTCCGCGTATGTATACATTTTATCAGTACATGCATCTAACTGTACATACATACAAAATATATTAAATACAATTCTAAAATAAAGAGTTAGCAATTAATGTTATTCTATCTCATTAGCACCAATTGTTGAAAAATTTTTAGAAAAGTTTCACATTATATGTAACAAATTTAAGAAGTATTCTACAAAATGTCATACAAAATGTTTCTAAGATTTATCACTCTCAGTAAATTTAAAAACATACTCAAGCAGAATGAAAAGTCATCACAATATCAAAATGACGTCAAAATGATTTTAAAATGATAATTAAAAAATCACTTTTCTTTCAAAATTAATGACAATTTTTTTTATGTCTTTTTGATGTTATTAATGCAACTTATTGTTTTATTTGGGTATAGCTCGTAATAATATTAAATATTGGTAAAGTTAAAACATAAACTTTGTATAATTTCACTATAGAAAGATGATAATTATTATAATGGATTAGAGAGCATAGTAATTAATACATTAAATAGCATTCGCCATTATGCTTTACGTTTTATTTTAATTTAAAAAAAAGTTTATTTTTAATTTTCCAAAGAAAAGTTAAAGAATATTATTTAAATATTGGTTATTTTGAATTTTTAAGGAGACCCATGTTCATAAAGCCTTTCTTAAAATCTGTAATTATATGAGTATTTTTGAAAAAAAAAGAGAATAAAAAATATTAATAAATAAAAATATTGTTTTTATAAAATATTTCTAACTGTTTTCGCAATTAATTTCAAAATATTATTTTTACAAAGTAATACAGTAAATTATTTTATCAATATATTTGCAAAATTAAATAAGAAAAGAAAATTTAATCATTAAGAAAAATATTGGTTGCTTTATGTTTAAAACATTTAGAGATAAAATTGCATATGATGGAATCAAATTGATTCATAATGCTTATGCACAGGTATTTCTAAATTATAATTTCAAAATATTGCAAAATAAAATTATATATATGGCAATACGTTAAACAAAAAATTAAACGGTTTTTTTTTTAAATTAATAATAAAATGTTTATCATAAACAAACATTTCTTTAAATGTTCATAAATATTATTTAACAATTTTGATAAAGTAAAGTTACTTTATTATAGCAAATTATCTTATCACAATTATTGTAAATTTTTCTTCATTTCAATAAGTGATATAATTATTACAATATTTTCACAATTGCCTAACGTGGAGTTTTTTAAATTCTAAGGACATACTTTTATTAACTTTTTTTATGTAGTTAAGCATTATAAGTTTTAAAGTTTACATCTTTTTCTGAAAAATTTATATTAAAAGGGCGTGTAAACATTGACTTACATGTGCGATATTGTCCCCATGGCTTTTAATACTAATCCACATTAATTCTCCAAGGCTTTTGTACTTAACCGATTGATGCGTCTGTGGTCCTATGTAAACGCCATTTTCCACGGTGAAATTCTGTAAATAAAATATAAGTCAGATTGTTTGTTTGTCGTCGTGCTCCTGTAATTTTAAGCAATATGTTATCACATTAATCTCACATTGATTTTTATTTTAACACTTTGCGATCCATCGCGTACGCAGTGTCGTCGTACGAATTTTAACGTTCTGATCCACCGACAACGGCATAATGCCGTTGTGATAGAAGAATACTAATATAATTTTAGATAAAATATGTATTATTAATATATATTTAATTAATATATATTTAATATATAATTAATATAGAAAAAAGACTCGATTGTGAAAAACTGGTTTTTTTTTTGTTTTCAATGTGTACTGCTTTTTCTTCTTTACTGTCCAAACTGTCTAAACTCTGAACTTCAAAAATAACAAATTGACATCACAGATTGATCATTTTTTAAATTAAAACTGTCCGAAATATTTGAACTAGATACTCATTTTTTTAGTTCACTATTTGAATTACTTGAACAGAGCAAACATACAATATTTTCGAATCTTTTGTCTGAGTTTCTATACTGAAAGAACATGTTCTTGACTGTTTAAATATACATAAATTATGTGCGAATGATATTGTATTTACCTTCTCGTTTCCAACCATTTTGCCAAAAATAATTGGATTTCCTAAATTGTAGATATGAGATCCTGAATGTAGTCGATCAACGTTACTGCTGTTAGATTCAAAAAGATATCAGCGCATCGTGACCACGCACGAAATGAATTGAAACCAAAAAGAAACAAAGAAATACATTAATTACAACACATCCTTTTCCATTATTATGTATATAGCAATAAAACTTTAAAAATATTAATTTTGTTTGTTTATACTTTAATAACAAAATTTTCTAATTAGAAAACTCTGATAACACCTGCGGATTACTTTACTAGTGCAATACATTTATTTTTAAAGTAATAGAGAGAGATATTTTGACTCTTGCTGTATCAATACAAATTGAACAAGAATGACTTTTACGCTCATTGAACTTGAGGAAAGTATATAAAATCACACGAACAATACAAGCACGAAGACCCAGCTGCGGTCGTAAAAAGCATTCTTGTTCAATTTACATTTATTTTTATTTTTCAATTAATAAGGCCGAAACTCGTTGACATTATTAACAAGTTACATTGGTTACGTTCCGTTTACGAATTTATGGCGAAAAAAGCAGTAAAAAAATTATCACAAAATATTTCTTTACGACATGAGTACTATTACTAAAATTTCATTTAAATTAAACATGTGTAAGATGGATGGTAAATGAAGACCAGAAGTATGGAAAAAACAAGTTTAAATAGATAAGATGAATTCACTCTCACAATTTCCTCTTTGGTCGCTCACGATCGACTCTCTTCGATCGTTCACAACGCTTTTCTCTTAATTCACAATTCTCTCTCCACATCAATTCTTTCAATGCTCGCAACACACTCTCTTAACTCTCTCACGACGCAAAACTCTCTGAATGTTTTCAATATTCTCTCTTAGCTCTTTACTCTCTGCTCGCAATGCAACTCGCCGTCTTGCCTACTTGCCGTCCCTCAGTGAGAAATGACTTATCGAATCGATGTCAAAACGATATCAGTTTGATAATTTTGACGTTAAATCAATGTTGAATCGACATCAACTCCATTATCATTTCTCACTGAGCCCTTTATCCTTTTTTCTAATATAAACGTACGTCCACTCTTAGACGTTACATTTCCACGTTTCGAGCACAATTGATTGCATTTATTGTGATGCCACCATAAAATAATACTTTTGTCAAAACAATGCTAATCCCTTCATAAATCAACGCCGACTTTTTCGTCAAGCTGATTTCTCTACTTGGCGACACGTTTTTTCTCTCTCTTTCTCTCGCTCTATCTCTCTAACTAATAATTTAGTCAAACACCCTACACATGTATTACAAAAAAAAAGAATAATCGTATTTAAGAAAAAGCAAATAAATTTTCGAGCAAATTAATGTTTTTTACCTTGATGCAGTAAGTCTAATCATATTATTATCCGGATACGTTTTGAAGGAAAGGTACATTATAATATGTACTAATTTATTCCGCTATTGAAGCAAGTTACAATGCAATATTTTTATATTTTACTTTTACAAAAAGACTATGTACTGAATTATTTCTGGCGTGTAGAGAAAGATTCTTTCTATTACATATTAGTGCAGTTTAATTATAATTAGTTGTTTAAAATGTTGAATGTGGAAATTGTAAAAACTGTACCAACGAGCTCTGGTCTTCTCTGCAACGATAGTTTTGATGTAGTAGCAAATTTATTTGACGTAAATTATTTGTTCAACAATTAAAAATTAATATTTTTTATTTTTAAAGTAATTAATATTATGTAATATAACAAATTTAGCATTAGTAGCATAGTATTCAATAGTCAGTAAAGTTTGTTTGCTATGATATCGAACGTGTAGCGATTGTAATTTTACTCCATAATATTTTTATCTTTATTTAAGCGGATGTCTTAATTATATCGCGTTGATTCCATCATAAGACGGATCCACACAGACCACCATATTATTATCGTCCTAAAGAAAAATCAAGGTCACTTTCTTCTTGACTTTTTCCTTGAGCTTGTCCTACTAAACTCTATTTCACAGTAAAGAAAGCTGTTACTTAAAGTAGTTAACCTTCGAAGCAACAAACAAGAATTTAATATAAAGAAAAAAAATAGCAGCTAAAATTTTGTTATCTTTTCTCTTAAAACAATAGAGAGAAAACATTTTAATATTTTTATTTACAAAGATTTACTTTGTCTCTATTAATTACAACCGGAGACTCCATCTTTTCGAACAATTTTCTAATAGACAAAAATATCACTGAATAATCTCTTTAAAATTTTGATGAAATTTTCTTTTACTATTATCTTTTTTTAATTACCCAGAGGAAATTGTTGGACAACAATAAGACATCAAAATCTGGAAACCATGATAACAATACACAGACAAATTAAATTTTTAAGAATTAAAGATCATAAAATAATCTAATTAACTAAAATATGACACGTAAAATGTTGTTATTAACATACAAAAATAAAAAAAAGTTTTTAATTATTTTAAAAATAATTTAAACTTGTAAAACATTTGAATGAACCAATATCCGAACAATCCAAAACACTTGTCTTTAATGTTTAAAACGTTTGATTTTTTATTGTTTATTAAATAAAACAGAAAAGTATTATCTTGACAAATACATAATGTTCTTAAAAAATTTTAAGAACATTATAAAAATATAAATTATAATTGTGTAAAAAAAATTTGTTTTTTTAACTTTAAATGTTATAATATTTACTCTACCTTATAAATATCTTAAAGTATTTAAAAATTACAAATAAAATTTTAAAATAAAAAAAACACATTTAATACTTTTTTACATTTGAGAAACACATTTAATAATAATACATTTCTGTATAAGTTTTTAAGTATAGGGGCATATTCGATCACTGGGACATTTATTTCTATACATCAGTTCTTAAAAAGAAAAATACTGATATTTTACATACTCAGTTGTCATTAAAATGCAAGTGATAAAAAAACAATCGCTACACGTGTCTATCAGAAATAAATTATTTTAAACAACAACACAAAAGTAATACAAATAGCAATGCATGATAAAGTAACATGTTTGCAAAAGAAAATTTTGAAATAAGTAAACTGCGCAATACCTTTAACTGCAACTAAATAAAAGTAACCAGTGTATCCGAGAAAGTATGCTTGAACTTGAATAAGATTGGTTGTAAAAGGGAAGATTTTGTGTAAAAGACAAAGAAGTTTTTCCACTACATGAAGATTCTTCTTTCTGAGGAATATGTAGGTAAGTGCAGAACGATGCACATACGAACATGGATCAAAGTCGACTGTCATCATTTACTGACCACCTTGTCTCACATATATCCCTCCCTCTACACTTTGTAATTGTGACATGTGAACTGTACGAACTGTGCAAATCATAAACTTTCTGGAGCCATTGTTCCTAATATAACATAATCACAGTTAGTAGGCATTTCCTGATATTATCTTATGACATAAAGTAAATTGCTGAAATCGATAGTGGAATATGTCTTCTTTTAATTCTATGTACCTTTTATAGTTATTTCTATCTATATTTTATATACTTTCCATTTCAAAATTTAACAAAACTTAATAAAACCTGATTACATATGCAATTTTTTTTTATTAATAAATTGTTGTAGTATTTAATTTATATAATTTTTTTAACAAATATTGTGAAATAAAATTTGTTTTTTTTTACATTTATCAAAAATATATAAAAATCAAGTTATTTATACTTTTAAAACTGATTCCTGAAAATCTCAATAAAGATTTACATATAGCCTAATTTTTATAACTTAAAATGTCAAGTTCTAACGTGAAAAAATCTATAAACTAAATATAAAGATAAGAAATTAGAAGTCGCTGACTTGTTAATTTTGTAATTTTGTAGTGACTGTAAAATAGAATACAGAATGTAATTAAGATAACATTATCGTATTTTCTAAAATAGAGAAAATAATCTTTTCCTTTTCAGATTTGTATCTATAAATACAATTAAATTACATATTGTGTATCATAAAAGTTGTGCGTTTGCTCCCTGTGCCAAAGATCCGGTTTGAAATCCATCCAGAACTTATTAAGCTTTAATTAATTACCATCTTTTAAAAGGCAATGGCAAACCACCAAGAATACATTTGCCAAGATAATCAGCAAGGAAGATGTACTACTGTCAAATAGAGAGTGATGAAGACATCACATTTAATTTATCACATAATTGTAAGATCAAAAGTTGACCATTGTTTTCAGTTACGAAAGATTGACCAAAGAGGGAAACTACATAATCAGATACTAGCACTGTAAACAGCTATACAATTATGAATAAAATATGTTTGATAAAAATGTATGTAGTTTTCATAAATCCTTTTTCGTTATCTAGTTACTGTTTGAATTATTGTATTAATATCAATTGCAAAAATACTGCGGAAATGTACCAGAAGTAGTAGTAAATGAATAAAAAGTTAATAGAATTGTCTTTAGTGGCTGAAGCAGTTTGTCTAATAAAATTATATACAATTTGTGTAAATATCTGTCAAGTTGTTGTCCTGTTGTTGTTTAATAAATTGTTTAATAAATTCAGATTTTATGCTTTTATGGGCAGTAATTTCAGATAAAGCATTACATAGATTGACAACAATTAATAATAATTTCTCAGTTAGATATAAGTTAATATAAACTATTTAATAATTACTAAAAAAAATAAAACTTCGACCAGGGATAGCATTCCAATAGTGTGAATATTTCATAAAATAATTAGTCCATAAAACAAATTTGTTTAATTATACTTAAAATATTAAGATTAAGTTTTTCTTAATATTTTATTTATTATATTTAATTATATAAAAAATTATTAAATGTAATAATCCATTAGTTACAAGTAATTTATTTGAAGCGTATGTACATTATAAATCAACTAACAGAACACATAATAAAAAGAAGCAATTTTTTTTGCAATATTAAATGAATTTATGTAGTTTTAATTTTGTAGTGTAAAATCCTACGTAAAACTCTATAAAGAATATTGTGTAACCTATTGTCATAATATCGTAAGAATATTCGTACAATATTATGCGATCGTACATATATTTATATATATACGATATCACAATATTCGTTCACTATCTACGTGATTTCCAAGAATGCATTGCTAGGTCAATGTCATAAAGGCCGATATTATAGTAGATTGCTAGTTATATCTAGCATTTATGTTAGGTATAAAGTAAACGAAGCTATACGTGAACTTGGACTTAGTAATGATTTAAGTTTTCATAGTCTTCACTGTCTATAGACAATTGAGATGATGCAAAAGTATATCTTCTAAAAATTCAATGAACTATAATGTCTGCATATGTCGATAGCAAATATCTTATCCCTCTATCAATATCACTTACGTAATTTAGAAAAACTGTGTTTTTCAGACAATTACTGCCATAATTTGGTCACGCGAGCTATATGGTTTACATAATCCAATGACTTGATAAAATTTAAATGGCCGTTATTTCATGAAAAAGTATACACGCAATAAGAATAAATATCTTATTATACATGATTTTTATTTATAAAATTAATAAAAAGTACGGAATATTTAAAAATTGTAAGTAAAGACTAACTAATAAAACTTGCAAAAACAATCAAAAGTTAAATAAGCTGAGTCTTTGGCCTTTTGAAACATACTGCATGAGAAAGAATTAGCAAAAAATAATTTGCAAGGAACTTATAAGAGGAAACTCATATGATACGTTTTATTTACATATTTGAGACTTTACAATTAAAACACAAGAATCGACAGAAAAATTAATTGAATAATTTCCAGATTTTATTTAATAAACTTATTTATTTAAAAATGCCTTCCGCTGATATAATGATTTAGTTTATTATGTCATTGTTCAATTTGTCTTATTTTGAATACATGGCTGTGATTACATGGCTTTGACTAATCAGAACAAAGAATTTTATTAATTAATCAATAAAAAATGTTTCAAAGCATTTATAGCATCAACTTGATTGCATTCTCAGTATGTACTAGTACTTATATATACATGTCCGATAATAACATCATCTCTTGTGGACAGATAGAGTTTCAAAATAATGAGATATTAATGAAGTATTAATTAATAAAAGTCTCATTAAGCGAGAAAAAACAGTTCATTATGGTGCGCGTTTATCATTGCTAGGCACATGAAAAGATATTTGAAAGTGTGTTACTACGCAGAGTTGGTTACTATTATAGAATAGCCTTTATGTACTTACAATTAGTCTTAAAACCAAAACGTTAAAGTTGCAAGTTTATATTTGCCAGTAGGCCGAATAGATACATACTCATTTGGCAATTTTTAATTATTAACGATCATTAATATCTCATTAATGATTTCCAAATTCGCAAAATGGCAGAGGGCTTTATTCTTTAGTTTAACTTAATCTACCTACTCACGAGAGGTGGTGCGGGCACCTTGTTAATACAAGAATTAAATACATATTAAATTTATTCAAAAAATAAATTGAGCATTCGAAAAACTGCCATACGATCGACTGTTCCATCGGCCAAGCATGGCAATTGGTCCTTGAATTTTACTTCGTGAATTTTCAGACTCTCAAAGTTATTCATAATATAATCTGTTATCTCCTGTTTCTTGAAACATATTTTTCTCTAAAACACAGCTACATGTATACATGTTCTGAAAATATATTTATTTCACGCGATAAACGATCAGTTTTAAAATACCTTTGATACTGGTGCCAACTCTACGATTGCTAAGGCACGAAAATCATCAAAATCATGCGGCTTTGGCACTACTACGGTCTTAGACACAGCCGGATGTTCTAGTATTTCAAGTTCAACTTCTCTTGGCGAGATATAGTGAAGACTTCTATATCTAATAAGCTCCTTGACTCGATCGATGACAAAGATATTTCCTTCTTCATCATAATAGCCAACATCTTCGCTGTGGAACCATCCTGAAAGACATATAATTATGTATTTTTTAATATACGCCTAAAGAAACAGATTTGGCATGCCATATGCGATTCTGTAGTACAAATTAAAAAGATGCATGGAAAAATATGTATATTGAAATTGTGCATACTATTGTATTTGTAATATTATAATTAATATTAAAAAAAGGAAAATTGAGTTTTTTTGTAAAAGACATATATAGTTTACTTTAAATCTATTGTTATGTTTTCTTTTATTAATGTTTGAAAACCATATCCTACGCATAGCAGATATAAGATCAATTTGAGAAAGTAATTAACCATTGTCGTCAATAATATTGTTTGTACTTCTGGAATCTTTATAATAACGGTTCATCATTGTCGAAGTCTGACACCAAATCACGCCAAGGGTATTCGGGCCCAACGGTTTCTTCGTCACGAAATCGGCGATCAGCAAACGAGCATTTTCACTCACATAACCGCTAGATCCGATCGGAAAGGTTGTTTTCTCTCGCTGATAAGCAATCACACCTGTTTCAGGCAAATCTGAAAAAATTTAAAAACGTTGGCTTTACATAAACGTATTCAGAAACGCGCTTGTCACTATATTAGCGCGCTAAAATTTCCTTTAAATTTCGTTCTGAATACGCGAGAATAAATTTACGTTAATAGTTAGTCGCAATTTTGTACGCACAGTATACTTGAATAATGGAAACACCTTGCAGACGCTTGAGAAGGCTCGTATGAACATTGCGTTTGACCATCGTTCCGCTGAAGATGATTGTTCTCAAAAAAGGCATGTCATGACAATTACGATTAAAGATTTCAAATTTTGACAATTGATAGTCCGAATTATTTTCAAGAAACAGCCACGTCACCTAAAACAGATATATTTTTTTATTTTATAACGTAGTACTTATAATATTTCTCTTAGAGAAATATTTTTCTAATAATATACTCTAAATTCAAGCGCGTAATTTTTACATGTAAATAATTTTACAACTTTCTATGCGTGTAATTTTTATGCTTTTTAAACATTTAGACGCGTAATTTAACATTGATACACGCTTAAGCGAAGAAATGTGTAAAAAGTGACTACACGTTTCGTACATTTAGGTGCGTAAAAGTTACACGCTCGGATTTACAGTGTATTCCTATGATACCTTATAGTTCTTTATTATTTGGCATAAGTGGTGTTCGTCTTTAAATCCCGAGGATACGATCACTGTTACATTCATAAATATAGCACGAACAGTCAAAATCAAGTTGAAAATCCAAGACAAGGATTCGAACCACAAGCCGACGTCGCCCCAACGCATAACGGGAACGTGCTGATTCGAATCTAAGAAAATTGTATAAGGAACCTCTACGTCTCTGAGAAAGCCGGTAGTACCGCAAGATAAAAGTATTATTGCGGTATCTCTGACATGCTTCGCGCAGAAGAATCGACTGTCAGTATCGATGATGAATGAATTAAATAGTATGTCCAAAACTTGTGTGCGGTCATTGTCTAAAAACACCGTATCAAACACCTGGATATTTATAGGAAGTTCCATTCTTTTCACAACGTTCTTAATCTGTTTAATATTATCATAATCGGCAAAGATTATCTTTGGATTAACCCGCGTCAGAAAGTGTTCCACAGTCGCTACAAATAATTATGTTTATTAATAAATTGGGCGGCGTATACAAACTACATTCGATTTTGCAAATCGGAGGTAAGTATCCCATTTACGTTAAAAATTATTCGACAATTCTCATCTCAGAATTAATTTCAGAACTTGAATTGATCAAAGATCATGCGAATCAAACTCGCTGTACCAGCTTGCATCTCAGATTAACAATGCCAAATGCAGCAAATGACATATATATTGTATTTAATCAGAAGAGGAACAACAAATGTAGAAATTCAGAAGACAGATTAACTTACATTTTATTAATTTTGGTCGGTTAGGCCATGGATTTATAATTGCGCCGATATACAATGCCGCCAAATACGGTACGTAGAAGTCTAATTGATTACGCATGCACACAGTTATTATGTCGCCAGATTTAACACCATTCTGTCGCATCCATAATGCACAAATGATGCTTTTTCTTTTCATTTCCAAAAATGTAATTCTTCTATTTGTCGCCGTATCAATCTGCAAAATCAACAAGTTTAAACTTTTTCTTATAGCAAAAAATTAGACAAGAAGATGATTCTTATATATTTTTTACCACTAAAAACAAATTTGCAAACGAAGTTGCTGTATCACGTCACATATTTGCAAAAATTAGACTTAAAATGGTATTTTTGCGTACTTTTGAGCTAAAACAGCTCGAAAATAAGGCGTAATAGGGCAATTTCATTTATTTTCAATGTCAAAAAATCTACAAAAATTAGCTTGTCTTAATTTGTCTTATACAGTGTTATTTATCATTTTTTTCGTGGATGGAGGAATCTTATACAGATACTTGTAAACATCAATATTATTAAATTAATTATTAAGTTATAATATTTATGATATTACTCTTCTGATTTAATTTAAGAGCTGTGTCTTCAAGATCAAAAGTAACGCAGTTCGAAGAATTGGAAAATGTACACAAAATTATAAAATATGTTATTTGAGCACTAAGATCTTGCTATGATCATCGTTGGCCTTTCTCGATTTTAATTGTGTTACATAAATTTTAGTCTTATTCCAATTATTGTGTTAACATGTCAATTTCATTCCTATCAAGTAATCTAATAGCGAATTCGATTAGACGCATCAGTACACGCATTATAGCTATCGTACAAATCAACGTAAAGTGATATATGATGTTACTTTTACACTTACAATTAGGTTAAATTAGTGTACATTGCAGCTGCTTGTGTGATAATGCACACTTGTGTCACACAAGATCAATCAAATTCGTTATAATCTATGTCTTGAATAATTCATATTTTATTTAAAATCATGTTATTTCGTTATTAATTGACAAAACGCTCTCTTTATCTTGCAGAATAAGATTTTACTTAAATCATTGTCTTACCTGACCGATAAAATCCGGTTCAACTGTAAGTTTATCCGAAATTAATTGTCCAATGCTAAAATATACCGTATGATTCGATTTCTCCTCGCCTATTAATTCTCCGTCTCTTATCTCAAATGGTAGTAAATTCTTAAAAGTATGCAACAATGTTATTAAAATAATGCACGCATTCTTTCAAAAGTTTTATGGAGTTTGTCTTTTATGTATAATATTTCTATATGCTGATGTACTTCTTACCTGATTGGCATTCATGTCGCTAAATATCCAATATATATTTCTATATAATATATTTAACTTACACAATATCTTATTTATAATATTTTAATTTATACATATATTGAAACGAAATACGTTGATCACAGTTAACACTGCCTACCTATCCTTTTACTTTCATAATACTGCTGAGAATATGAAATACTTTCTAGTTAAGAATTTAACTTTGAAACTGAAAATATTTTGGTCGGAAACGTTATTGACTTATTATGGTTTTGAACGAAACCGCTCTTCGTCTCTATTTATTTTAGTTAATCAATAACACTACATGAATTTGTAAATCTTTATTTAGCTCGCATAATGATTAATTATTTATATTATTAATTACTTTTACAGATTGCGAGTTTTGTAGAAAACGTTATATATGAACATAGATAAAAACTCACTAGAGATATTTATTATAAAATTTTTATAAAATAATACATATTGATATGGGTTTTGCATATTATCAAATAAAAATTAAATTGCATGCATCCCTCAGTATACATATATGGTAAATTGATCATCAAATGGATCTCAGTTAAGAACATTTTTACATAGATCACTCAATTCCAATCGTAACCTTTTATTCGTTTATTTTGATCACAATGTTTAAGTTGTTTTAACTTTTTTGACAGAGGGACAAAGACGCTCAAACAATTTTTTTTTTTTTTTGAGCGTCTTTGTCCCTCTGATTAAATAGCATTAATTTTAATTGGTCGAATTCTTCATTACTCTCGGCAGCTTTCATAAATTTAATTATTTGTCTATTTCGGATATCTGTCTTACATGCATTGCTATTTAAAAGTCACCGCTATTGATTCTTATTTTCTGTTTTTCGTCTACTATCGATTTGAGAGCTTCGCAAGTAGTTTGTTCCGTCGCGTGACATTTCTCGATTACCTTCGCTTCTTATTCCGATTCCGCCTTGAGTTTTTATACAATTATTTATACAATTCCTTCTTCTTTATAGCAAAACAGCAATTATTATCTCAGTTTTAATTTATTTTCCTGCACAAATGTAAATCAATAATATTATATAAGCATACGTATAAAAATTCACGTCGTGATTTATGTAGACATGTGTAAAAAAAACGATACGTTACATAACGATTGTATGTGCTATATAAACGAATAATTGGTATGTAAGAAAATTGAAAACTATGTAAGTGACGTGAGCGGACGTCGACGATATGATTATGGCGATTGATGTTACGTGCAGCACGAACGTCAGTGCAAAACACGCTGCAACATTTACCACTATCCTCCTTTCTTCGTTAATATAGACTTTATTGTAAATAACATCTGATTCAAAAATTTGCATGCAGAGTGCAATGTCACCTCTTTTTGCATTCTTTCCGCCTACAACTTGACATTACTTAGTAAGATAATTGCTTGTTATTAGTAAGAATAGCATCTTCTCGTGACAATAAAGCATTCAAATGCTTCTCTCGTATCTTCCTTATCTCTTGCATCTATTCCTCATGTTTTCTAATTAATGAGCTTCGATATCGTCGATAGAATCATTTTCACCCTCCGTTAACTGCTGTACTCTAATGTTCCAAAAATGTAAATAGTTTTAATATTATAAACTTGATATTACACGAAAAGAAAACCGTTTCTCTGTATAAAAATTTAGCTAGATACGGATCTAAAAATAATTTTGTTGAATTGTCAAAATAATTATGCAAGACGCTCAAGCATGATAAATAATTTTATAAAAAGTTTTAACGTTTTGGCAACCAACTTGAACGTCCTACATAATTATTTTAATGATGTAACAAAATTATTTTCAGATCTGTATTTAGCTGAATATTTAAATGTTTCAACAAAATCGTTTTTTCCATGTAAGTAGTGTACATGTGTAATGTGTGCATAATAACGTTATATTGGGATAAACTAACGACAAATGTGAAAATGCATTATGACATCTGTCATTCGTGACTCGCGCGCATTCTCTTGGAACAGATGAGAACGTGTGCCTGACTTCCATCGGCTAAGAAGAAATACGATGGAATGATTAATCGGCGTCACGTGATAGTCGCATTACGTCGAATTAAAAGCACGCACTTCGACGACGGGCAATGACTTTCTGGATTTTTGGGACTACGCGAGAAGCTCCAAGTTTCGTCGATGATAATTACTGAATTTGCAATTTACAATTTATCAATCACTTGGTAGGCAACCAAGTCTTTCTACCACATCAGTTTGCAGAACTTTAAACATAATTTTATAAATAGTCCAGTCCTCCCCTAGGAGTACGAAGAATTTTGAAGATACATTTTTCTAATTTTTCATATCGCTTCTTGATTTAGAAACCATAAATCATGAGAATTTGTATACTTTGTACAAAACACAATAGAATTCGCGATTGATAAAATTGTAACGTTCTTTTGACGTTATAATTCAACTTCGTAGAAATTAACATTATTTCAAATTGCAAAATTTTGGATACAATGTTACGATCTTTTTATTAATTATATTTATCAAACGGTCTTGTTGTCAAAAACGGCTCAATATTGTTTTACAAAACTCTCTCCTCAAACATTGCACAATTGTTTCTGTTACTCCGTATTATTTTGAAGCGCATTTACATTAAAGAAAATTGTATCAATTTTTACACAAAAACAACGAGAGAGATCTGCGAGATTTTTCGATGTGGAAACATATGGTACATGAACAGACAATTCGTTGTGCCACATGTTTATTGATATCTCTTTGTCCTCCATCAGCCTCAGCATCTCGCTGAGATAATCGTCTTACACGCTGCTGTTAAATATATTAAAGAAAGAAGATATATACGTACGTTAATATAAGTTTTCCCTGAGTGGGTTTTGTACTTCGGTAATACGGGGCACAGTAACGTTGTACCGCTCATATTGTGAATTAATATTCACAGCGTCTTATCGTTAATGAGTATTTTCTTCGTTCCAACTTTAATACTGCAATAGACGCTACTTACGTAGAGATGGAAAACCGTTTCAATTCCGATTGAGAGATCTGGATTTTCCTATGAGAAACGTTTCGCGACGTCAGCAGTTGACGTGTGTTTTCTTTATCAGCACAGTTAATTTACAATAAATTAACTGTATGTTTAACACGTTGACGGGATTTGGAAATTTACGAAGGATCCTCGCCGAATCTTCGATATCAGTATGGGGGAATTAATTACATCAGTTGATATAGGGTATCGAAATTGTACGTAGTCGATGATTCATTTTTTTTTTTAAATATTGTGTTTGCTGTTCATTATGTTTCGTATCATAAGCGCCGCTACGAGTATATAAAAAGTTTAACAATAAAGTAAGATTACGATATACAATATACAATTAAAGATTGTTCGGCTTTTTTTGTTCACATGCTGTCCCTTAGAAATATCATTCATGTCAAGAGTTAGCTTCACCTATATTAGTTTAACCGATCTACTCTCTTTTATTCTCTTTCTCTTTAAATTTATAACAAAGAAAAGAGGTTTTAAAGTAATTGATGTTGGTAAAACTAACTCTAAGGCATATAAATAAATATAACGTACAGTTAACGCCGCTATTACAACGCTCAATTGCAACTACAAACAAAACCATTTAGACAAACTATGTCTTCGTCACGAATAGTTTTTATCTGTCGCATAACAGACAGTACAATTTTTTGATATTCGAGACGTGGAATTTTTTTGCAGTAACATGCAATATCGATTACTTTTTACTATTTTGCTGTTCTTAGAATTAATTAATGTGCTAAAAATGTCAAGTAGTTTTCTAAAACCAGATTTCTATTTTTATGAAAAATTTAACGGTAATTAGCACATGGATGTTTTTTCCTTATCCATAATTACTATTTCAATTAGTAGTCTATCGTAGTACTAGATATTACGATCGACTAGTTTGATTAGTTAACAATCCGTGTTCTATTTCTAGGGAATTAAAGCAAGAACAATTTGCTAAGTCAAATCCTTGGATTTAAAAGAATGAGTACCAGTCGAAAATATCGAGTATTTATCTATCTGCATCACTGCTGCAAGATCTGTGTGCATAATCGCTAAAGGGTCTATTTTTATTTACTTTTCTTACGTTTTACGTCATATAGATTACTGCGTTGTACTTCAATTCATTATTACAAATGAAAGCCTAAATTAACTCGTGTAAATTCATTGAACAAATAAAGCACGATACAAACAACGCTTTCAAAGGACTTGCATTGTCTGAACAATTATTCCCTTGAAGAAATTTAATACTGTCAATATTTGGAGAATGTTTAATTACTTATTATAAAATATTAAAAACACCAGTGTTAATGCTTTTAATACTCAAAGAAAGTACAGGTATCGACGGGATTACGTTCTGAGATTTTAACTGAATTAATCTTAAATCGAATAGCATTTATATTTCACATAAATAAAACATTATTTACGCAAAATATTTATTTCATTATTGCAAACAATTATAAAATTCTACTGAGAAAATAACAAAACAGAAACTTTGTAAGATTATAATCCTTAATATAACATTTGTTACTATAAAGTTAATATTTAATTCAAACAGATTAATTTTGACAAGTGATTAAAAAACAAATTTTTTTAAAGTATAACTCTCAACATTTGCTATTAAAGCAAATAAAATTTTTATTTAATTTGAATTACACCCCAGATCGAGTACTTAAACAACTTCCTTATAATTCATAAATTTATCTTTAGTCAATAACACGCTGGTCATAAATTCAAAAATTCGTAAGACGAGGTAAATGTTAGTGTAGTGGAATATCTGTATAAATAACCACTAAGCAAATAAATATTGCCAGTATTAAATTTCTCTAAGGATTATTAACAATCACTGGTGTCCACAACCTACGTTGACTCTATCTTATCAGCTATATCTATCGATATATCACACATAAATTATTATCGTCAGGTTAAAATGGTTAATGTCGACAGCGAGTGTGGCGCGGCCAACATCTACTAGCATGCAAAATTTGGAAGTGTGCGCGAGTTTCACGATCCGCGCGCGGAAATACCGTAGGTGTCATGGTCCATTAAACTCGCGCGCGCGCGCGTTCACGAGAGAGAAATTAAGAATAATTTGTACAGAGCGTCCGAAGCGCGTTCAATTCAGTTGCTGAACGAATTAATGATCGCCGTCATGCTCTCATACGTCCCGGTGGCGAAGCCCAACACGCCGATCAGCACTATCATAACGTCCTTTGCGATTGTGCAAAAACCAAGATTAGTGTTGTGCCAGCAGACAATCATCTCGATGATCGGCGGAAACACGAGCGCGAGGGCGGTGCTACTGACCGCGCCGACCAGGGATATGAAGAGACCCAATTTTGGTATCGCCTCCGCCAGAATAACTGAAGAGAAAGTCGGATTATTTTTAGATCATAATGTATAGAAGCAAGCTATTCTGTATCCGAGATAAAACATCGAGAAATTTATAACTTTAGGCATACATTGTTAAATTTACAATGTCGAATTATACCCAAATTGTATTTTAATCATTGCTGTAGATTGCTGTTGCTCTTATATCAGTAACTTAGCTAAAATTTAATTTAATTTGAGAAATGTATTAAATTTGACTTTAATTTATTGTTCACTAGGTACACACATTAATATGGACGCTGCTTATTTT
Source organism: Solenopsis invicta (assembly GCF_016802725.1). Taxonomy (NCBI): domain Eukaryota; kingdom Metazoa; phylum Arthropoda; class Insecta; order Hymenoptera; family Formicidae; genus Solenopsis; species Solenopsis invicta. The sequence goes on along the minus strand of NC_052672.1, from coordinate 10,215,767 downwards.
GAAATTAAGCGATTCAATCACAGAAATAGATTGATTAGACGAGATTATTTTTTCAACCATGTAATTTGTGTTAAAAAAATAAATCTCAACACACATACATTAAAGTTAAAAAGAAATGTTATTTAATTCGAGGAATTGGTTTAAAATTAATCCTTTAATATTTAACAGTGTAACTGGATAAATATTAGAGCTTTAATGATATTCGTTTTGGAGATATAAAACAATATCGTCAAAATTTATAATTGTAACAAATAAGTTTGATGAAGAAATATAATGGAAGTTATAAATTCACGATGTAAATAATATAATTTGATAGAACTCTTTTGGTCAGTTGTACTTACATGTGATAAAGCACATGACGGAACGGAAAATAATCTCCGACAACACTGGCCATTTAAATGGACCGAATTTGTCAACGATGCCGGGCCATATTATGGCGATCGGGACGTAAAACTGCAAGGCGTAGGTAAGCAATATGCTCAAAGAGATGGCGGTCTTGATGCATTGCGGTAAGCTGAAGAGAAATTCAGTTTGTTAGTGGAAGAAAGATCTCTCGTTACATCTTTGTTGCAACAAAAAGAAAGGAAATGCGATTCAGTCGTTTATATGATTAATAATTAAAACATGCACGAAGCGCACGCGTTATTTATGTTAGGTTCTCGCGAAGCTATCTTGGCTAATGTATTTGTCACAAGGCACGGCAAACCGTTTAGGTAAAAACCTTAATTGATTGTAGATGACAATCCCGTCCACCCTTGGAATACAGAAAAGAAAACGTTAAAAGATAATCCCTCGGCGGTCAAGCTAACACGATGAGATAAGTTATAAACAGTATTCTCACGAAGTGTGATTAGCTTCGATACTCACATCTCCTTTTGTGCAAGATTGAGCGTGACCGAACCAGCAACGTCGTCACCGTACTTTAGATAAGACAGAAAACCCATTGCGACGAACATAGAACCGACTATCACCATACCGACATTGAGAACACCTAGCGACTTGTTAAAGTTGCTAGGTTTCCTCATTTCATTCTTTAGTGGCAGTACCTGTACATTGTCAAGGGCATACATATAATTAGAAGAAACGTTATAACATTGAATCTTACTTTTATCCACAAACTGAAAGAAGTATTCGCACTCACTAGAGTAATACCCTCGAAGGAATATATCACAGTACCGAAGAACAGAGGTAGATTGTTCCAATCCGCGACATATCTCCTCTCGTATATGGACGGCACGTCGTGGCTCATGATGTACATGGTGGCGATGTAACCAGCGATCATTAGAAAATTCGCTATCGAGGACACTGGTACCAAATACTTGAGATTTCTGATCCAGGTGCTGAGCATTATAGGAATCAACACCACGGCCATGTGTTCGTGAACGTCCATCTCGATCCCGTGGGCGTCCAGTACCTACCGCGCGCAAAATAAAACCAGACTGTAACATTCATTAAAAATCCTTATTTGTTGCTATTTATGAAAATTAGATTAAAGTGTTACAGGAAGTATAAAGATTAAAGTGTATAGTTCTTGTACTTCCTGATAAATCATTATTAATTATATTACAATAAAAACAATGTTATTTGCGCAAGCAATTCTTGGGGGAACTTCATACATCTTGCGATTGAGAGAAAACGGGCGCACGGCACGCGAAGCGTTAAAGCCCGAAAAGCTAAGATGGAGTCGATGAAAGATGCCTTACCTGCTTCATGTTCGTGGAAATGAAAACGAAATATACGCTGCAGAATCCGAGTTGCGTGATACACAAAAACACATTAACCAATTTTCTGCAACAAAATCACGAGAGAGCAACATAAATAACATGCACGTTTGGCGACGCGCTAATATAAAAAAAAAAAATTATAGAAAATAATTTACAGACTTGTATAAGAAGGTAAATAAAAAAATAGGCACGAGTAGCGACTATGGATTGAAAAGTGTGTGTAAGTGGGAACCAAAACGATTGTTTGCGTGAGCAAGTATGTTCCTTGTTATTCCGCTCTTTTGGCCTCACTACTTCGTCTATCACGCACCTCATGAGAGTCGAATATTTACGAAATCCAATGGGACCAGTGGCAAAGCACATCTCCACGGTTCCGGCAAATCCACTCGTGTTGGTGCCATCGCCAACGCGACGCGTTACTTCTTCGTTGCATTTAATCTGCAAGAGATATCGGTATCAAAAGTTCGCCTCTGTAGTTTCATCGGAGTTACATTTTATCAAAAAAGATATTATTAATTTGTTAATGATTAAGATTTATCAGATGAGAGAGCCACGTATCATTTTCCTTTTTTATACATACAATTGACTATTACTAATTAATTGCACGTACGAGAATGTGTTGAGCGTGCACGCAGATGATACCAAGGAAGATCGTCAGCGGGGGTGCCAGCAGCAATCCGGCGTTCTTGAAAGCATCTCCCAACGCAAAGATCCCTGAACCGACGTTACCCTTGAACAGATGCATCATGGTTTCCAGGTACCTGCAGTTGTCCAATTCCAGTTCGTTAGTGCGTTCGATTTATTTTCAACTCGATACGATGTAATTCGACGAAACAGTGTGAGTCAAGACAACGAATCATCGGATATAAGCGGAATTCTACTCATTATAGGGATTATGGCTATGAATCAAAAAGTGAATATGAATATTTGGTATGCATTCCAAATATACCAAGAAGAAATCCTATAAGGCCAGCGTGATTTAAGGAAATTTTTGGGACCCTGCCAGTCATCAACTTTGTCGTCGATTTTGTTCACTCTTAGATTTATTAAATTTGTGTCTTTTTATTATTTAGTTTTATATGTCGACATATAATTGCACTCCATTTTTTTCACACTTTATTAAAAAATTATGAAACCACGAAAATGATTTGTTCTACTCTAGATGAAGGTGCTAGTGACTCATAATAATGTGTAAAACGTGGCATCAGAGGTTTCGAAGTGGAGATTTTATTTTGCAACATGGCAAGATTCGGCCGCAAAGAAGACAAAAGATGTCATTTATGCTTTGGGTTAGGAAATTCTTCTTTACGCGGATTTTTCTCTAGACCTAGTTTCTTCGGATTATCATTATAAATATTGATCCAATATTTCTTGACTGCATTGAGAAAAAAAAGTTGATGAACTTGTTTCAATAAACTGATTACTGATAATATTTTATCAGTTAACGGATGAAATATAATCAGTAACTGATAATATTTTATCAGTTAACGGATGAAATATAATCAGTAACTGATAATATTTTATCAGTTAACGGATGAAATATAATCAGTTACTGATCAGTAATCAGTTTATTGAAACAAGTTTATCAACTTTTTTTTTTCATGGGATGATACATTTTAAAACAGAGGAAGAAGTCCGAAAAGTCTTGTAAACTTTATCAACTCCAAATCGTTAATTTTTTTTCACAAGAGTTCCGCCAACTGCTCGATAAATGGAATAAAATCATAGAAAATAATGGAAATTATTTTAAACAAGAAATTGTATTAAATTACCTTACACATATAATAAATATGACTTATTTTGCTAAATAAACGTGCTTTAAAAAAAATTCTATCGAAAGAATTTGCTGATGTAACTAAAAGTTTAACTGGCTACAGATCTAAAGATAATTTTGTTGAATCATTAAAATAATTATGATGAATGTTCAAACATGATGAGCAATGCCGCAAAACATTTTGAAACATTATAGTTACTTTGATAGTATAACAAAATTATTTTTAGATCTATATTCCAGCTAAATGTTTAGATATTTTAGCAAACCCGTTTTTTTTCTTATATGACTTTTGTTATAAATTTTTTTATAAGCAAAACTATATTTTTAAGATGAGATTAAAATAAATTATATTGATGTAAATTTAAGAAATCACATTCTGTAAAACCGCTTAGCTACGCTTTATGCAATTTGCGATTAATAACAATGACGCGACAAATAATAAGCTAAGGCGGATATTTGTACTTGTAAATAATTTTTAATCTTTGATCAAAAGCGTAATTAATTATAGATTCATTTATTCATTTTTTTCTTTAATCAAGAATTTAAAATTATTTATGACTATAAATACCGGCAAAATGTGATTATTGATGCATATTGCATATTGATACACGTTTATGTGTATTTCAGAAATGTTTATGCTTTCAATTTTTTGCAGTACAGTCAAAAGACAAATTTGTTTTCTTGCGACTCTTGCGGCTGTCTTGCGGCTGATATCAATGTATTTTTACGTGCAAACGTATTTTTGCATAGTTGAGAATGTTAGAAAATTGTAACGAATTACCAATGTCAAACTAACTTTGCGTTCCGACAAAACGTGATCCTTTCCGGAAAAAGGTAGTTACGACGACGGAAATACGGTCAATTAGGTGTTTTATCGGGCTATCGCAAACGAGTAATAAAATGCTTCCGTCTTTTAAAACTATACGTCTCACGATCACGTGCCAATTTTCTTGCCGTATCGCTCTTATCGTGTTGCAATATTTGTTTCGATAGACGTGTTTACTGTTAAGGTGTGTAACATCATTTTCATATTTCATCATGTATGACGCTACATTCTTCTGTTTGTGTTAACGCGATTATCTTTATCAATGCGCTTTGCTATCAATCTGTTCATCTATCTGTGTTTCCGGAGTAAAGTTTTTTCGTTCATTTAATGATCATACTTACGACGTGGGATGATGCACGGAGATACCGTGCTCGTTGCTTCCACCTTTGACATCGCAACCCTTTTCAGTCGCCAGAATGGGATCCTTCGATTGGAATGCTCCATACGTCCCACTATTTCTGTAATCAAAAACAGAATTGATGTAACACCGGAGGTTGGTACGTGTTACGAAACAAATAAATTGTTTGTCATTTCAAAGTCACCAGAGCTATTTTGACGTTCTAAAAACATTCTATTTTAATTATTCAAGATTGAGGAAGTAGTCGCGGTTAAACTAATTGTTGCTGTATACAACTAACGACGACCCTGGTACTTCGCGGGACTTTACACGTATGTGTACGTACAATGGTACAACTAATCGCCGGATATGTACGCGCACGCTGCAATTTTCAAGGGAGAGGATCGAATTTTAAGTAACGACGATACGAGACCGACGCAGATAGATAAAAGCATAGCGAGGTATTTCTCTAACGAGTCTGACCGATGGACGTGTGACGATCACATCATTGGAACAATATGACATTCTTGGCAACGATTCTTGAACACTTAAAATAGCGTGCCTATAAATTTAAGGCAAAGATTTGACTCGACGTTTATCGATTATTTCTATGTTGCATTGACATCATATTTCGACGCGTTACAAATTGTTGCGACTCGGACTCGAAAACGATACGTTTTATCGCTGTTCATAATTGCACAAATATTTATAAATAAAAGAGGATTAGATAAGAATAATTAGTGATAATTAATAAATACTGATAACAATTGGCCTTCCACGTGCATTAATTATAACGAAAATTGGAAAATTTTTAAACCTTCTTATCGCAAGTCGCATGACATCGCGGTTTAACGAACGTCCACGTAATTACGCATCTCAACGAGCGATTACGTTAACTCCAACAAAGTAATTAAATCACATTTCTTGTGTGGCACGTTCAATCAGGCATAGCAGTGTCGCACACTTGCGACTGCACTAATCATACAATTATTATCCGACAAAGCGTCTCGTCATCAACTTTTTACTTTATTGATTCATTATTACGTAATGAATGCTTCTCCTCGAACGGAGCTCATTGATCAAATGTAGCAAAACATGTTCAGTAGAACTCATATGATGTACTGATTATCGGATATTGAAAACAATATTAATGGATTATTTATTAATAAGGACAAAGAAAGAGAGAGATTCCTGATCGTTTACGTTAAGACAAACTCACCCAAGTGGCTGCTTAAAAGTTGTTTCGTCGCCGTGAATAGAGTTCTTCTTTGGCGTGATCACAGAAATCGAAGTATTGTTCATTTCCATCTGTAAAATAATTAGATATGGATAAGACAACGAAAATATATTTTCTAACGCGATAGATCATACTCAAAATATGTATGTTTTGTAGAATGTATACGTACATATATTAGCATACATATATTAGCATTATATATTTTTATAACTTTATGAGTTATATAATCTGTATAAGCTAAAGTACATGACCTTCTTATCTTATTTTATGTGAAGTTATATTTCTAATTATACTACTCACTAATCGTCATTTCTATTGACGTTGTTTCTATAATTCTGTTAGCGGAAAAAATTCTATAAAGTTTTAGCTACACAAATTTAAAAATAGAACAGAAATCTATTTTAAAAATGCTAGAACATTTTTGTTAATTTTAATAATACAAAAATTTTTGTATGAATGTACATTTAATTATTAAATATATTAAATAAAAAATATAATATATCAAACACCAACAATATATTTTAATACTCTTAGACCAGTATTTATATTATAGTCGTAAATAGTTTTTTATTTTTTATTGAAAGCGTAATTAATTACAGATTTATTTCTTTCAATCAAAGATTGAAAATTATTTACGACTATGAATACCGGCCTTAATTTTGCCTTCGTGCACATACTTCCCTATCACATGTGTATAATTTAATTTGCAACTTTTTCTTAGAATATCTAGTTCTCTAGTTTATTATTATTTTAATTTTATAATAAGCAAATTAAGGGCGTAGACTTATAAACAGCATAGATTTCTCGCCATTTAAAGTGCTACTTTGTATATGAAATGTTTCTCATATCTTATACTTTAATAAAGAAATTATAATAATAATAATAATTATTATTATTATTATTACCCACACAGCACAACACTTGCAATGTTACAACGTTGCAGCAATGTTGCAACAATATTTCTGCAGCCTTCTGTGCTGTATGGGTATTATTATTATTATTATTATTATTATTATTATTATTATTATTATTATTATTATTATTATTATTATACACACACATATCCATATACAGTAATATATACCTAAAGGAATACTAAAATATGTATAGCATGGTGTGTATCTCGAGACTCTATTCTCGTGTGTCTGTATCCAAAACTACAAGCTTGCGCTTTTCGTAACGACACGTACGTCAGGAACGCGTCAAAAGTCCTTTGTTCAACCGTCTAGACGCCGTTAGACGATTACGACACATGATGAATGAAACGCATATATATATGTGTATGTATATGTACGATCAGTCCGGCGCCAAGTACGCGGACTGTCATCAGTGCAAGGTGTCGGCTCGAGTTTGTATTTTTACACCGAGTTGCGCTCTTTTGCCGTGCATTCTTTTTTTCGCTGTAAAATTGGCTGCGACGATTGAATGGAGATAGATTTTCCAAAGGCCATTTCCTTGGTATTATTCCCTTATTAGTAATGTATTGTCGTTTGTTGATGGAACGCGCCTTGCACAACTTGGTATTGATTGGCTTCTTAATTAATTCGTAGCGTGCACAGAGCATTTAATCCGAGGACGAAGATCAAAACAGTGTTAATAAAATATTGAACGAGTAGAAAAGGAAAGAGGAAAAACGTGCACTTGCGAACACGTGTGAGACATAAGAAACGTGACGAATCTAGTGCGAATAGTTATACTGTATATAAATATAGATCGGTACAATAGTTAATTTTTTTCTTCGATTAATCGCTTGATGAAATAATCGATACATCAGACACAAACAAATCGATCAATCTCGTAATCAGAGTACTTACTTTGAGTATTGCTCGTTAATCACAATGTTTTGATCATAATTATAATTAACAAAGTATCATTTATTCGTAATGAATTCTTTGATTGAATTGTCTCCGATTTAATAATTGTAAACGCTTTGTATGAATTACTAAACCGCTGTAATGAATCATCAATCTGTAATTCGATATTAGTTTCTTTTCTTACACAAAGAATATAATGAAAGTAAAAATAAAATTAAAAATTGAAAAAAAAAAAGAATTTATCAGTATTTGTAAGTAACTATCGTTACTTTTTTTCTGTTTGTATTGATAACGGTGACGTCACCGATAACATTTTTACAGTAACGATAACGAATTTCGTCGTTATTTTTATCGTTGCTTTAATTTTCCGTTATTTATACCTATTCATGATATCGCGCGCTAATCGCGTGATTAGATAGAAATATTCCGCTATAGTACTTTATATCTTGGACTCCGATAAGCCTCTGTTGTTATTCAACAAATCATATTACATGTACTATAAATTTTCAGTAGTAGCAGTAATTATTTTATTTATTTTATTTTTATTTATTGGAATACATTTTCTTAATAATGACATTAATATGTTTAAAAAGATGTTTAATCTAAATTATTGTAAAAATAAGTATATTAAAAAGTAAACAATTAAAGACATTTTTAGATTAATTTAATATAAAGTTTAATATAAAGAAGAACTGATTCTATATACAAAATAGCTTAGAGAGTTTTAATATTTATTATTACACTTAACATTGATTATCAAATAATACAATTTTAAAATCTGACAATTTTAAAATCTGTAGCATTACAAGAACGTAACAAAAAAGTAACAAACCGTTACCTTTTTAAAGTAACGCTTCCAACTCTGAAAGGTTATCTAGATTACGTAATAAAAGCGAACAGCTAATGGTGTCTCTCTGACGAAGAGGACAACTTCGTAACGCGGAAGAGTACAATCGTCATCAGGCGGCGTTTCTTCAAGCAAAATAAAAAGGGTCGACCTTATATTATATTAAGCGTCATGTAAAACACGCCCGTAATCATTTCCTTTGCCACTTACCTTTAATAGCGTAAACGATATCTTAATCAGCATATCCTCCAGATTAAAACCCGAGAAGCTATTACATACTTGATGTAAACTCAACATGTGCGTCCAACGCTACGAGGAAAAGCTTGATTGCCACCGGGCGCAAGTGGAACAACACAAGATATTTACAGCACGTTGCTGGCGTAAGAATGAACTGCTACCTAATCGATTTTTATACGCATATGATACCCAAATTCATAACTGTACAGAAATACAGTCAACGATAATATGGATGAACGAGAATGTGGATAGATACACTGAGAAAAAAAAGTTGTTAACTTGATTAAATTTTTCCGCTTGATTGAATTTCTTCAATTCAAGTATTTATGCATTTAAGTTAAATATATAATTCTTTAAAGTATTTTATGTATTTAAGCCAATAGATAAATGCTTGAACTAAAAAAATTTAATCGAGTTGAAAATTCAGTCATATCCTTCTCCGACTTTTTTTTCTCAGTATAATTATAGCAATCGCGAGATTCCTTTGACATAGCTTCTGGTTACTTATTCCGATTATCTATTCTTCTGCATCAACAATATGCCGATGCGAGGACTAGATAACACTCATAAATAATGCGTGTAAAGAATTGCAAATACCGTCAATGCTGTCTGCAATTTGCACAACAAGAACGGTGCTTAGTCACGATTGAGCACATAAAAGCAGTTTGTAAAATGTTACATGAGTTATGTTAAGTTATATGAAATGTCTTATGTTGTTTAAACTTTAGAGGAGATATGACTATCTGCTAGATAATACTGTGCAATGTGTAGTCCACTATCGCTTCTTATGCTAATAGATCACGAAACGTGACCCTTAACCGGATCCAAGCGCCTCGTACAAAAGTACAGTCTAACAAAGAGGAACGCATATGGCATAATTTTGAAATCATTATCAGAAAAAAAAAGAAAAAAAAATGTACGTATAAGCACTAGATTAATATTATGCTTTTACAGTAACTCGTTCACTCGTCACCGTTACTAGCACCTCCAAGACATTTTCTATTAAATTGATAATATTGTTGTGATGAAAATCTCTATGTAAAATACGTATCTATCAAATTAGCTGTTTCAACTTTTATATATATATTTTTTTTAAGAAGCTTCAGCTTTGTATGTGCCATCGTTTTATATATATTTTTCATTCGTTTCATGTGAAAGTACGACAGTTTCTCTGCACAAATTCGAAAGTACATTTTCAGTACTTTTGAATTTGTGTGAAACATGGTTTTGAACTCATTATATTTCTTGTTCTCACAAAGGTCGGACAATAAGTGAGCTTTTATTTAAAACGCATTAGAGATGGAATCTTACTGCTTGCACTGCTAAAATTTTCCACTTAACGTTCTTCAAATAAAAGTTAGACACGCTTTCCTTAACAGACTGTAGAATAGACAGTTTTGTTCATTAAGCAGATAATTGTGTTATAAACGATGTTTTCCACTACTCCAACACTTGGAATATAATCAGAAAGTAATTAAAATTCCAGGGGGAGACAATACAAATAAAAGACGATGCGAAATGGATGCAGAGTCGAAGTTATGCCAGTATAGTAATAAGTAGCTAATTGAATGCGACAAAGATAAAGATACAACTGTGTGTGCAAAGTCAAGTCTCGTTATATTATTTCATTTAATTATGTATATATTTATTTTAAACAAAAAAAATAGGCTCAATCTCAAATTAAAAAATAATTGTGAAGAGACAGGGCTGACCAGATTCAGACGCAAATCTCAATGCGTATTATAAATTAAATTTAAAAAAATGTACATATTTTAGTTACATCTATGTTAACTTTTTTTGTTTTTAAATTAATTTATGACTTAGATTGTGCTTGACTCTCATTAGCTCTTGCCTTTTATGTTTGTTAATTTATTTCTTTATATTTAATATTATAATATTTAATAAATACACATTTTATGTATTTCATCGAAGTCCAACGTACTATATTGAATCATCGATACTACTTTGCGTACTCATACATGATTCATTCGAGCAATATAATTTATCACTGAACGATTGCAGCACGCAGACAAAAGGACTTGACGATTTCGGAATGAAAGCAACAGGCGTGACAATACGATTTCTCTTAAAGTTAATAGTGCGTTTAAAATTCCTCTCAAAATTACAGTAGCGTATCCAAAGTGTGTATTACGTACTTGAACTAGTTATTACTTCCGGTTAATTTCGCTTTTCTAAGCATCTCATTTAATTCGGCGTTGATGTGAAATTTCAAATTAAACGCGAGCATTGCTAAATTGTGCACATTGAAATTTATGATTATGTTTATAATGAATGTAGTACTTTAAATATTAAATTACGTGATAACTTCATGTTTGGGCCATCATATATATTTCTTTTTCTCTTCTTATTAATCTTCTTCCTTATTAATTAAAATTTTACTAGATACTTAAAAACTTCAGGTGTAAATAACACATTTTATAGATTTTTTGTCACTGAAAATGAATCCGCAAATAAAATTGCTCCGTCACATTTTTGAAAAAATTGGACTTCAAAAATTGAAAGTGACATTTTTAAATCCTCTAAATAGCTTGAAATTAAAATATTTACAAAATGTAACGCTACAGAGTAATTTTATTTGCAGATTTGTTTTCAGCAAAAATTATCTAAAAATCTTTAATTGTGTTGATTATTTTGTGCAAAAGTTATAAACAATAATAAGTAAAATTCGGATTAACAAAAATGTAAAACTTAATATTAACAGACCTATGTCAGTCACAATGGTTTTTAGTGCTGAATATTAATTTTCATAATTTCCGGCTTATTCGAACTACGCATTACATATTCGTCGTACTTAAAACACAAGTCATCATATGAAACTAGAATACGTAATATTAATTCTAAGAAGCGTTTATTACGTTTATAAAAAGCTATATTTATATTAAAATTCATATAAAGCTATATCTATACAAATGCTTCTTATCATTAATATTATGTATTCCGGCTTCATACAATGACTCTGTTTCGAGTTTGACAAACATGCGGCGCGCAGTTCGAATAAGCTGGAGATTGTAAAAATTATTATTCAGCATTAAAAACTTTTGTGGCTGACTTGGACCTGATAACCTTGTGTTTGACAAGTGTTATAGATGCAGATAAAATAAAAAAAAGGAAGATGCTAATAGTCTGCCTACGCAATTTGAATAATTACACTGTCCAACACAATTTTGCAATGCGACTACGAATAGCCATTTCCCGCTTTTTATATGTAAAACAGCTAATAAAATAGGTGATTCTTGAAGATTTGTTATCGTTAAAAATAAATCTGCAAATTAAACAATTCTATTACATCACATCTTTCAGCTATCTTATAATTAGCTCGAAACTATTTAAATAAATAAAAAAATGCTAACACAACCGCCAGATTTCTTTCAGGCTTGGTATAGATTTTAGGTTTATGCAGCTCCAGTTCTTTAGGCCTTGATATAGCCTTAATCCTTTAGACCTGATACAGTTCCAGATTTTCTTTGTGTAACCTTCGAAGAATATATGTAGAATTGTCTTGGTAAAGGTACTTTAGGTGGTTTACCTTCTTGTTTATGCATGTGTGAGTAGGAAAAGTGGAAGAAGTTAGTGATCAATTAAAAATCTAACATGTTCTGGATTTGAACCTGGATCTCTGGTACAGAATGCAGACGCGCAACTCTCTGTGCTCCGATCACCATTTACGTGTTAAATAAATTAAATAGTTAAAATTTATCACAAGACATTGTGTGTCAAGGAAACAAAATGATTAAATCGTCAGTAGGTGTGAATGCGCTGATATGTCGAAAACATTTCGTCGAAAATTTGTATTCTACTTTTTTATTATGAGTTAATCGCATAATGCTAAGGTAAATACACTGACAACCTACTTATCTAGTTAGTCAATTTAATGTAATTACCGTAATTGCTGTCGTAATTCGTCAGAGGGTTTTTCTCAACGTACCGACCATGTATGATTGTTTCAATCGGAAAGGAGAGTAAAGTAATGTCATTCAATTAATCGAATCTTAAGCCACACAGACGAGAGCTAATTACGTTTGGCATTTCTCGCGGTGTTACTAGATTCACGTCATGTAGGTGTATTCGTGATTCCGCGAGCCTACAAAACGATTAAACAGACGATGCGAGCAGCCGGACGACCTAAATCACTAGACACGTGTTTCGCTCGAAGAAACTGCAGCGTCTTCTCTGACCGATGCAAATTCACTTTTTGGCAATGTTACCGCTGCCGGCGACGATATCACCAAAATAGAAGCGTTCACCAGCACTCTTTAGTCGCCGATCACGTGCACCTTTATCGAACGCGAGTCGCGTTTGCGTCAAAGTGCCAATAGGCGTTCGAACATTTCGAAAAGGAGGGAGGGAATTTCAGAGAGAAAGAGAGAGAAAGAAAGAGAGAGAGAGAGGCTCGAGGAAAATTCCTGATACTTTACAAACGAGAATTTATCGAATGTCACTGACACTTCAGTCGAGTGATTGAGACGTGATCGTACTTCTGTTTGGACTATCATCTGTGATTAAATCATTTAAAAAGGCTGATAAAAATATATTGCGCGAGAAAGTGAGCACGTCTCTTAATTTCGGAGAATCTTTGAGAATAAAACACTTTTCGCAAGATAAACATCTTAAAAATAAAATTGAAGCATTCCGATAATTCGAAAGATCAAGGTCATGTTTATAAAATTTCCATTCATGAGCTTGTGATCTTTGAACACTTTCCCCGATTCCCTTCTCGTCTCTCTTTCTTATTCCATCCCTACCCAGATAGCACGCAATTTAATTTATAATATATTTATAATAGTTATTAGAATCTTTTAAAAATATGCCAAAATATTTTATAAATATTTTTGTAATCTTAGATTAAATAGTTCATAAATATTATAATAAAATATTATAAAAATATAGACTAAATATTTTATACAATATCTATCATAATATTTATGACAAATATTTATAAATATTTATTATAAATATTGTATGCTGTCTGGGTAATGAATGAACAATCAATCATTAAGTAACATTTTTAATATTTATTAAAATAAAAAAAAATTAAAACAAATGATTAAATAGTAAAACAATAAAAAAAAAAAAAACACGTCCTTGACATTTCGGCGCCTCAGGCGCCTTCTAAAAGCCAGTAAGGTAAACGCGTTACTGCGGAAGAATGATGATGACTTAAGACGAAGATCTAACAGGAAGTAATAATTTGAATATCTCTCAGAAGACACATGGAATGACGAGCGTTCGTCTCTGTTTTGTTTCTGTCTAATATTTCAGAGATAATGCGAGTTCCAGGACACGCGGTACATGTATGCGAATATATGTATAGATATCGCTCGGAGAGAAGGCAATTCACGCGCAAGTCAACAATATGAAACCGCGATCACGACAGAATGTCATCATACGATAAGCCGACATCATTTCGCGATAACTTATGCACGAGCATTCTTTGCCTATTCCTTATAAAAAAAAATTCAACCGCGCGACACAAGTGATGAAGCTCACTTTCACTTCGCTAACAGTTGAAGATATCGCTGAAGTAGGAGAAGGTATCGTCCATCCAATCCAATACAGCGAAATCATAAATCGTAAAAAAAAACAGGTTTTTTTCCAGTCAATAAAAATTCCTAATTGGTCCACGATTTTCATTTACTTCCTACAACTTTTATGCACAATCGCAATTCACTTCAATCGCTAATTGAAATTATTGCACCCGCTATCCTTGAAATGCGCTACCGGGAAAAATGTCTTTTTTCTCTCTCGGCATTAACATTTACGAAGGCATTGAAGCATATTATGTGATGCAATGCATAATTGTATCATGTGATGTGCACATGATAGCCTCAATACCGCAGGTGCAATGTTTAAAGAACATTTGTAGACAAATTGCTATCCCGCGAATTCTCGCGCGCGCGCGTGCTAGTTTCGCTACGATGATATATGATGAGTCTGTCATAACCAGACTGTTCGACTTCGTGAAACAAAAGGTAGAGGAAATTGATAAAGTTATATACGCGCGCGCGTGTGCTGTGGTATTGAAATTAATAAATTCACAAGTGCAATTTATGAGATTGGTTTCAAAGAGATTCGTATCTTTTATACATCTATACCGTAATGTAAGTAAAATCGCAAATGGCAAAATCACGTTGCGCTTTATACCGATCGAATCGTATTCGTAAATAATGATATTTTGGTGCTAAGCCTAGCCTGCGTCATTATATGCAATTTAGGCACTTGCCAGAAAATCGTATCGAGCGGTTGACGCAGCTAAAAGCAATGCGCGATCTTGGCGGAAAAAGCTTCGAAGATAAACGAACGTACTTGCAGTTAAATTCAACTCTACCTGAACAAAACTTATCTATATGAGAACGGCGTGGTAAATATTGTCGCAAAAAACAATGTCGACACGAGTGTAAATTTGTTCAAACAAATTATGTGCGTTTTCACGTGACGGTCAAAACAACGATATCCATCATCGAAATAAATTTTACTACGTAATCGTTTAAGAAGAAGACTCGAGTATAAGACGAAGTATAATAATAAAAATCGAGCACAAAATCGTTCATCAGAAAGTAACAAAAGTAAGTAAACACATGTGACTATTTATAATAAAATTTATATTTCTGGCAAAGTTTACAAACACAAAATAAAGATTCTCAATGCTCAAACAGAGTAACTACTATTATAACACTCATAATCTCACATAATCTCAGTTGTCAAGATAACGTGTGTAATTCAAATATAATCTTTTGCCGCCTGATATACAGATGCACGTGCAATAGATAATGAAGCGACAAAATTATTTTAATTTATCAAATATTACTGCTTAAAATCTTTAATCTTCTTTATGCAATATCACGGAAAGAATGTTTTCATATATAATTATATGCAATTAAATATCAAATATATCTCCATATGATACATACAATAAAATATATATAATTTGCATGATATGTATTAAATACTTATATTTCATTATATTTTATATATATTTATGTATGGACATTTTTTTAATTATTGAAAAATTTTTTCCCGGGATCTGAGTATAGATCTAGTAGAAAGACTAAAAGTTTTAAAAGCTTACAGATAATCTTAATAATTGACAAAAAGTATTTAGTCAATATAGAATTGTAAATTATTCCAAATCAGTATTTATTTTAATATTTATTTTTAATTGGATTTTTATTTTGATTGTTTGTGTAAAGTTAATCCTCCTGTTGCAGTAAATTATGTGTACCTTTAAAAAATCCTGAATTTTTTACTTTAGAAAAAGAATTGTGCTTCTATCTCTATTAAGGTCTCTATTTATAAGTTATCGCTACAATTTACTTTATTTACTTCAATACGGCGTAACATTTACGTTGTAGACAAAGTTTTGTATGACGTAAACTTTTGCACAAAATACGTGTTAGCTTTCACATACTACAATGATCTAAAATTAAAAGAAAAAAACAAACAGAAAAGGTTTCTGCAAACGGATGCACTAACGGAAACTAATGCAATCATATTTGCAGATGCAAACGTCATTTATTTACTGCTCCAATTAGCGATATGCCTCGTGCAAAACTTATGTTAGATCGTATTGCTCCAATTGTCACAGATAGCAATAGGATATAAGCGCATTTTCATCCTAGTTTGTCTCTTTAATCAAGAATTTTGTTTACTTTATCCGTAAGAGATAAGTGTCAGTGTGTTTCATAAGACTTTATGTTAATCCACTGGCATTACTAAAACCTCGAAAATAAGTTATTCTCGTCGGATTCAAGAGAGAAAGAGCGCGAGGAGAGATCATTTATTATTCAAAATCACGCGGCAATAAACGAAGTCTGAGACACTCCGGGAAAGGTCAACAACTGACCGGTAAGTCGAGTTGGGAAAACGCGTTAAAATCTAGTTGCTGATAACACGCGTGCGTACCTTCCTTTGCGGTCGATTCGGCTGCTCGGCTTGATTATATCCAAATAATAAGAGGACGCGAATGCTGATAACCCATGGATGGTGCCGTCGATAGTCGCCGCCGTTCCTGCGTTCGCACGTTCAACGGTCGGCTGCTTACACGAGACTGAAACGGTGTCGATCTGAAACCGTCGAGGAATACTCGGCGCAACAACCACTCGAAGGCTGTCTACTTCCTTCGGACTATTCGCTTGCTGCCGCTGCTACTGGTGCCGAAATGTCGTGTCCCTTTATTCTTGGCACCGGGCTTGTTGCAGCCCGGGGCAGAGACCGTGTTGGTTTCGTCATCGAGTGCACGAACCGAAAATCGACCTCAATCCCGAGAGAGGACGTAACTTCACTTAAAAAAGTCCTGGATTTTGTACGTAAACCTTCATCTACCAGCTGTGGATTTTATCGATAACAGCGAGGTCTTTATCGAGGTCATGGAGTTTACGAAGGAAAAAAAAAAGAGAGTGATAAGAAAAAATTTGCCATAACATAGATAAAACTTACGAAAAATCGTCAAAGTATTTCACTTAAGAGAACAGTGAGCGATTTAATTATGTAGAGGATCTAACAGCGCGTAATATCACACGAATATTTTAATTTAATTTTAATTTAATTTAATTTAATTTATTGTGTAAGCAGCATACCTTAAGATACAATGAACAATATTACGATATTGTACGAACATTCGTACGACATTTTGTGCTAATAGAGGAATTTATATAAAGAAAATTAAATATAGCTCAGATTGCTCATCGAGATAATTTCGTGTGGAGGGTGCTAAGAAAAGAATTCACAAATCTAATATTTTTAATAAGTCGAAGGTCGAAGGAGTTAAAAATGTGCCTTAGTGGCCGAAGAGAGATCACAATCGGGCGAATTAATCGTCGCGTCAAAGGGACCCTTGCCGCGCCTGATTGACAGTCCTACACTTTCTCGTGACTGCAATTAAAGATTAACAAGTCGAAATAACTTGCGTGAATATTGTCATTCATTTTGTTGGCATAAAAAGACTTCAATGGCGCGGCTGCAACGTACAAAGATTGATGTATCACCGGTCAATGCACTCGCTCGCTTTCGCACCATCAATGATTGAACTTCGCAGACGCTGTAACGAGCCAATAAAAGTCGGGAAAGGAGCGAAATCTTTTCTCAACCGAAACTTCACAAGTAATATTCGCATTCGGGAACGGAATTTTTCTCGGAACATTAAACCCGGAGCGACGCGGCGGTACGATCATCATATGGCAACGTGCTTGATAATCCAAATGTAAACTCCATGCTTAATGACGAGAGGATATGTTGCGACATAGTTTAGAGTCACGTCGATGGAAATCCGACCTCGCTATTGACGCGCGACCTCGAATTCGGCGCGAAGGTTTCTTTTTGGTTCCTTATTTAAAAGTAAGAGTGCATTCGCGAGACGCCCAAGGCCTCCGCGCGCATGCATATGCACAAACCGCAACTAAAACCGAGCGCGATCGGAAAAGCGATATAAGCAGGCGTAGTAAGAAGCGAGATAAGGAGTGCACACGCTGATGTATGCGGTGAATTGAAAAATTCACGCGTATCAAATCTGTGAAGCCGGTAGAGCGGCTCGGCGGCTGTAACGAAAACGGACGACACGCGCAGCGCGCGAACCAGAAACAGGAACCAGAAACAGAAACGAGGTCGTACGTACAGGGTGTTGCGTTCACATACATGTCGGTCTAACTGGTTGCCTATTCGTACAGGCGCGCATGGTGGTACACAACTGCGTACGCTTCGACATGTCGGTAAGATATTGCCGACGTGACAAAGCGTACGCAGTTGTGTACCACCATGCGCGCCTGTATGAATAGGCAACCAGTTAGACCGACATGTATGTGAACGCAACACCCTGTACACGCGATTTTATAAGCGTGGGTTGACCTTACACCAGTGTGTAGCCATGAACAAGCACGTAACATGTATCTGTATGCAAACATGATGTCTTGACCCCGAAACAAAAAAAAAAAGAACAGATTTTGTTTCTTCTTTGAAGATACTTTGTTATTTTTTTACGCAAGCCGCAACAGCTGCGCTCGAGTAAAACAGGAAATACAAGCCCTATAAATGCTGCAACATTCCTAGAATAGTATACAAATATTATTAAAAATTAAAATAATATTAAAATAATATTCCGAGAATATTATTTACTATTTTTTACTATTTTATATTATTTACTATTTTAATATTATGGGAATATTGTAATAATGTTATATGTCCGTTTTTATATAATATTCGTGATATTATTTCAATATCCATGAAATATTATACAAATGTTCTACAAATGTTATTTTGGTAAAAAATTAATGTGAATTATTATGCATAAAATATTCATGAACTTTGTAGTTGTTACATTTAAAAGAATTATAATATTCCAAATAATTAAACATATTGAAGTAAATATTATTTACTTCTTATATGAGATTCATATAATATTATCAGGAGTGAACATATAACTACTTTCTATTAATATTAAATAATATTTCAGAAATATTATATTTAATCTTAAATAATATTGTAGCGCTTATAGGAAACATTCTTTTTTCGCATTTTAACGTAATTTTTTGCTCTGTCTGCATAGAAATACACGTGAGAATCGTGCCGCATTTGAAATTAATCGAGAATGAATGGCTCTCTTCTAGGCGACTCATTCTCTCATACGTAATTGCATAGCGCTATCTCCTGTGTTGCGAAATCCGTGAATCCTTGGGCGAAACACAGATATCGCGATCAGTTAATCGTGAAGCTTTGCAGAATTGCCATCATAAACGATTTCATCAATTAAAGTAATATCTGTCGTTGTCGTGCAATTAGTAAGTTTGCACTACGGCCGCTTATCAGTCCGCTAGCAGTTTCTCTATTGAAAAGAGCCGCGCAAAATATCGCGAAAACCTCTCCTCGCAATCATAAATTTCACCTTGAAGGGCTGATACGCGAATTTTGTTCGAGCTACTTGATAAATAAGACGTTAAGAACAGGTAAGTCTCCAACCAACACCTTGAGCTTCGAAAGATATACGTTTTTTTTTTTTCAATTCAAATTCTCAAGATCCCAATCAGCAGACGATATTTCTTTAAATGTGTTTTAAATATTCATTCTTCACACATCTTATAAATATTTAAAATTCAATATATATATATATATATATATATATGTATATTGAAAAAATTGCTGACTGGAATCATTTATCGCACTATATAATACATAAAATAATTTCGCAGATGATAAAATATTGATCTTATCGACCAATCACATTGAAATGTAGCGATAAGAATTAAAGAATCTTCAATTAACGATGATTATATCGAATATAATAATTTTCTGAACAAATATGATTAGATTATAACGCAATGGAACTTTGCTGGTCGGTTGCGTTTTTTAACTGATATTTTTCGCAAGCCACGAAGAAACTGCACTAGATAACAACGCCTCTCCCCTGCGTTGACAGCGTAAAAGCTATGGTACGCGGCGGAAATTTATCACATAACTCATTTATTAGAATATAACCGGTCTACCACGATAACCGATGCTAACCGGTCCAGTACGCACCGCAGACCGCAAGATATAAAATTAAGATGACGCAGCATACCAAGAAATGTAGAATTTTGATTATAAAAATGTCCTCAAGACAAAATAAATATTAAAAGAATTAGTATGCGTTCATTTTATCGGTAACCACCGAGATAACCAAGTTGGCCTACGTTGACTATGGAAATGTACCCATGGAAAAATACAAGCATTCAATTGACAAGACTTAAAGAGACCGTCTTCCACTATCTACGTCTCTATTTGTAAATAATGTCCAAATGGAAAATTTAAAAACGCAAACGACATCCTGCCATTGTTATGAGCTTTAAGTGTTTTGCAATTAAGATTGTAATTTCGTACAGGAAAGTTTTTAAATCGCGATTTGAAAAGCGATGTTATATAATATAGACAGATCGCGTTACTGGAATTTAAGTTTATTTTGTATTTTGCAGCCACTATTTAGAGAATCGGTGCCAAGATGCGTGGTCTCTCGGAAGAGAATCCAAAATAGCTAACGCTTTCAGCGGCTGGTCAGTGACCGACGCGCGTTTTGCAATTTCTGATAACGACGTACGAAACAAAGTACGCCTCTACATGTAAATACAAATGCTCATAAATATATTTTTAAAAAACAATAAAATCTTTTGAAAATCGACTTATATCCTATAAGAAAATATAAAATTTATAAAATGTATGCTGAATAAGTTTAAATGTTTCCCATTCTTTTGACTATCTAATCACTTATAGTAACCTTGTGATAAGATAAACACAATTTAACATCATTCTTTTAAATTTACATTTTCTTAAAAAAATGTAAAAATGTTGGATTTTAAAAATTAATTATTTTATTCGAAGTATAGTATATATTGCTGTCAATTAAAAATTAATCAAATTATCTGTTGTAATTAATCAAAGTATCTGTAAGGTTATCACCATTTTTGCAATCAGTAAACTCTGAATCATTGCATTTTTTTATACAAAATAAGGCAATTATAACAATGCTAATTCAATTTTATCAAAACAGTAACTTATTTTTGTGACAAATTGGCAACCAATTTCCAAAAAATTTCGTCATCATCTCTTGTGGCAATATTAACGTTTATCTTGTTCTGTACAATAATTACTAAATGATAAGAATATTTAAATATTATGAAATATTTGGAGTTGAAAAATAACACATTACGTGTAACACCGTTACCATTACTTTTTTTGGTAACAATCGTTACTTTTATCTGTAATAATAATGATAACGTTATTTACAGTACATTTTTACAGTAACGATAATGAATTTCATTACCCTTATTATTATTTTATAAATATATGTATAATGTATATTTATGGACCATTGCAATTAACCAAAATGACTATAGATTAATAAATTAGTCGAATAGACAATTAAATGCTCTAAAAAAAAGTCATCAAAATATCATGTTTATCATTAAAAAAATAATAAATCATTATTTTTTAATAGTAACATATTACTTTTTAAAATTAGTAAAGAATAACGTGTTACTTTTATAAAGTAACAACATTCCCAACCCTAAAAATGGTCAATACTTAAGTAACGGGCGGAAGATATATAAAGTTGGTCGTCGAAAGCGAACGTCATCAAATCAATGCGTTAAATCTGTGCCAAACGGGAGGATGTATCGGTCCTAATTTATCGTCAACTCCGACTCGAAGACCGACACTTGCTCTGGCAATCATCCGCCTTGTTGCGTAAAGCCAGAAGACCTTGACCGACGCAGAGTATCTGGAGAGTATCTGTTTTAAAATGTTCTTTCTATAGCATCACGCGTCGCACATTTTTATCATCTTTTTTTTTTGACAGTTAAAAATAGTTACATACATCACTTTCAGTATTATTAACCTGCTACAATCTCCGTGTGCATAACTGTATGAAAATTCAGTGATCTGTGGTAAGGATTTTTTTTCTTTTTCTTTTTCAATAAAAGCAAAACAGTGCAATATACAACTGTGTATATAAATTTTTTTCATTAACATGCTACACAGTGTTAAAAAAGCTGGCAATTAAAAAAAAAATTGACAAGATATGTCATTGCCGAAGCGAAATATATGCAACATTGTACAACGTAAAAAATAAATTATTTGAGCTTAAATTAGCTTAAAGGCGAATGCACTTGAGGATGTGGACGCAGTTTACTCGTTGGCAGCAAGTGCGACCACCGTGAAACGCACTTCGTTAGGATCGCGATCGATGTACGTTTCCTTGCACACGCGAGCTGCATCGTCAAGGAGAGTCTCTGGCGTAGTTGAGCCGTGATTGATAGGGGCAGGCTTTCGACCGTCTGAAAAACAAATGTTATTATACTTTAGGTAATTTTATATGAAAACAGTCGATTCGCAATCAGTGCATCGGTGTCCTGAATTCGATCTTAACCGTTACCCCTCATATATTTTTCATTAAATTTAAGGATCTATGCTAAGCCTAAAGAAAAAAAGATTTTTCTCATTCTAAATCTTATAAGATAACATTGAACCCGGTAACATTGAGCTGGGACTGACAATCTAGGGGAGGTTATTACAGCATTTTAATGTCACCAATCAAAGCTAATGTAAATCGAACACGTACCTAGCTCGTATAAGGATCCATCCTTATGTATGAATGCCACAAAATGATGATATACTTCTACATCTTCAGTAGGCGCCTAAAAGAACAGAAAATATATTTATAATTTTTTTAACAACATTATGTTCTCAATTATGAGGCAGTAAAGTACCTCGGTCTGTCCTTCCTGGGCAGATTCCATGTGAGTATCAATAATATCTTGAGTTTTCATCAAACGCTCGCCACGCTCAAGATACGAGAGTCCTTTGGTTTCATCTAAAAACTTTTTGAGAAATCCATCCTCCAGCTGTATGCTGTAACAAGGAAAAAAATTATTTTTATTATTAATACAATAAATTAGATGATATATAATTATGCTTACGTGTCTAAGTTATTCGCCACGCTGTGAATCAACGCAATGGTCCCACAAGCATTTGAAATACTTTGCTTCATGTGGTAAACAGAATCAGGGGTGCTATCTTTTTCTTCTTCTTTGTCTTCTTCAGTCTTCTCAGTCTAAGGAAACAATAAAACAAATCTTGTTTGTAGAGATAAATTCCTAATTTTTTTTTACTACAAAAATACTGATTTGTAGTTTTATAGTCGCAATTTCATATTGTATCCAATATCATAGGTACTTCTGCCTTCTAGATCCAAACGTAAACAATGATTATTTCAAGCAACGAATTAAAACAATAGGATGTTTAACCATGTATCTTAATCATGTTTGGATTAGAAAGATAAATCCTCCACAATGTCTAACAGATATGACAGATATAGCATTGGATGAATAAGTAAAAGATAACTAGCAGTTCATGTTTCTATAATCAAAGATGTAATTTCATTATGTAGTAGATATATAAAATTCGCAAAGGTTTGTCAACAATCATAATTGAGACAATAAAGAACAATAAAAAAAAAGACAAACTCCCCATTTATTGCCTCTTTCTCTGTTCTGCCAAATCCAAAGTACTAAAAAATATATAGAACATGCAGAATCTACCTTACATATAAATATGTACTGTAAACATATCTTTGAAAGAACTATATGTATTATATATATATATATATATATATATATATATATATCTGTCGCAGGCAAATAGCAATTTTAGGAAAATAGTATCTGACTAAGCAAATAGCATTTGCCTGGTCAAATAGCTTAAAATTAAAACACAAAATGCTTGCTTTAAAAACCCAATAATTATAGAATTTTTGTGTTTTTCAAGCAGGCATGTTGTGTATTTAAAGAATTTAGAGAATTAAAAACACAAAATGCCTGCTTTAAAAACACAAAAATTATGTAATTTATTCTAACTTAACCTAACCTGGCAAATGCTATTTGCCTAGTCAGATACTATTTTCCTAAAATTGCTATTTGCCTGCGACATATATATATATATATATATATATATATATATATATACACACACACACACACACACACCATACCTTTGAAGGAACGGGATAAAGTAGAATGACCGCAAGTACAGGCCTAGAGACAATAGCCAGCATCTCTGGCTCTAAACTGTACACATCCAAAACCGACCATTTCTTTGGGACACCCAACTTGTGGAGAAACTGTAAAAACATATTGTACATTAAATTTTTATGCACTCAATGATTATATCAAAGAAATTTATTCGACAGTTTTCTCTTTTAAACTTGAGAAAGATTAACGATTGTAACATGATCTTAATGCTTTGATATTTCTTGTGCAATTTTATATATTTTTTTTTCTGATTCTTCTGGGCAGTTATTTACTCTATTATTAGTTATTTACTTTATTAAATTTATAAAAGAATCACTATGGAAAAAAGAAGACGTGCATGTAGTATACACTGTTATGTTCTAAGATTTGTTCTTTTTAACTGAACTAACTGCACTAATTCAGAATTCATTTCTTCTTCCAATATGAAAGAAAAAAGATAAACTGTGAATTAGTGCAGCCAGTTCAGCTAAAAAGAATTGGTCTTGTCACAATCAATTGATAATCAATTATAGGAAAGACCAGAACTCAAGAATTTTTGTAAATTTGGTATTCAACATTTTAAACAATTATTATAATTTAACTATATGTAATGTGACAAAATCTCTTCACATTTTCATTCTGGGAATGTCTGTATGTGATACAGATTCTTACAACTATAAATTATCATTTTCCAAATTATAAGAATCAAAAAACATTAAAATTAAAAAACTGGACTTAAGCAATAATTTTTCTCTTCAAAATATACTCTATACTCAGAAATACATAAATTTACAAAATTAATGGAAAATCGGAGGAGAACGTTGTACTACACATTTATCAAAATCACATAAAAAATATTGGTCAAGATTCTGCCAAGATCGTCGGTCTTTCTCGATTTCAACCGTGTTACATAAATCGATCCCAATCATTGTTGTCGTTTTCCTTTCACGAGAAATATATTGCCGATCATCAATGAGGCTCGTGTCCAAGGTCACAATCACTGAGGGAAACAACGAGATTGATCGACCGAACGTTGAGCAACTGCTTACCTTTGTCATAACCTAAAACAGAAGGCATGATCGTTCAAGCGCCGCTCGAGCAACGACGTATCGCGACTCGACAGAAAGCTCGCTTACCTCCGGATTTGATTCCAACGGCACCCAAGCCATGTTGTTCCGCAATATCTTTTTCTCGTAGAGATTCTTTCCAAAACGCCGGTAAACGTTTAATGCGCTTATCTTTCGCCGAGCCAATCCCCCTCACGTCACGATGATTCAAATTCCTGCGGTCTCGTTTTCATGACGCGTGAAACGTTGAGTGTTGAGTCACGCTGACTCACGCTGCATCTCATTCTCGAATCGAAGAAGCGCGATATATCGCTTGCGCGCGCAAAAATAAAATACCCCAAGGCCACGTGTGGCTTCAAGGCTGTTCAAGGCACAAACAAAAAGAGAGGCTTGACAGAAAACAAGACTCTCTGGCGCAGTACCGAATGACTGAATTCATTTGAATGCGAATGTTTTGTGGAGCTGAAACGCGAAATGTTGAATGTCGATAGAAAATAGATATCCTTGTAGAAAGAACACTTCTGGAACACACGTTGTAATGTATTACTTTTTGTATAAACGGTAGAACTTCTTATCTACATTTACTTTATAGATTGCATCTCGGATGATACTTTAATTATACTGCATCTATAAACACAATGGTGGGATGAAGATACACATGATCGAAATGAACATATTATTGGTCAAAGATAATGTAGCCCCAGTGAGGAGATAACATTTACACTGATGAATTAATGTAAACACGAAATTGTTAATCCAGCATTTGTAATTACGTATCAATAAAGTTTATTACATATTAATAAAAAAACCAACACTTATCAATTTTTTAAATGTGTTATACATTATTTAAATATTGTACATATTTCTCTAAGTTTTGAAGATTTTTAATGCAATTGCAAAGTTCTGATTAGAGTGTCATCCAATTATTAAAGGTTTAGAAAAGAATAACTCGTATATTATTTAATTTATATTAAATATAATAATAAACTTTATGTATAGGATCTGTGCTGTCACATATAGTTTTAGCATTCTATAAAAATCTTAAATTGTTTGCATGAATTATAGCAGTATTGATCAATAATTGTGATCTTTGTTTAAAAAAGTATTCAGTATCAATCTAATCTAATCTCAAAGTATAATACAAAACAACATACAGAAATAAAATCTTCGCTGAGATTCAATGCAGTTGACAGGAATAAAAGACTCGTCCAAAACAACCATCGTTTTCATTACAAAGTTTTCTACAGCAGAACAATGTTGTTAGTACATAGCTTGTGCATCATACTGATACTCTGTGTGTCGATAGAGGCATATAATAATGTGCAAAAAGATGAGGATAACTTTGTGCCATTTTCAACCAAAGAACCAAAATATGTTCCAACTTGGCCTAGCCTAGACAGCCGACCACTTCCATCCTGGTACGATGAGGCAAAGTTTGGAATCTTTATTCATTGGGGTGTATTCAGCGTGCCCAGCTTTGGCTCTGAATGGTTTTGGAATCATTGGAAAAGTAAGATATATAATGCTTTTATATTTAAAAAATGTTATACAGTTTAACATATGATATATAATTTTATAATGATGTTATAGACGAAATTATAAGCACAAAATTTCGCGATTTTATGAAACAAAGATATCCTCCAAATTTCACTTATCAAGACTTTGCACGAGACTTCACTGCTGAATTCTTTAATGCCACGGACTGGGCAGAGTTATTCCAAGCATCAGGTGCAAAGTATATTGTATTAACAAGCAAGCATCATGAGGGATATACATTGTGGCCATCAACATTTTCATTCAGTTGGAATTCTATGGATGTGGGACCTCAAAAGAATCTTGTCGGTAATAATGATACATGTATATTTAACACATTAAAATTTTGCATTAAGTATAATAGATTTCTAAAAGTTTTTTTTTTTTCATCAAATAGGTGAGCTGGAAAAAGCTATTCGAAACAAAACAGATATAAAGTTTGGCTTGTATCATTCCCTGTTTGAATGGTATAATCCTCTCTATGTATCAGACAAAGAGAACAATTTTAAAACAGATAGGTTTGTGCTTCAAAAGGCAATGCCGGAATTACGCGAGTTGATAGAAACATACAAACCAGATATAGTTTGGTCGGACGGAGATGGAGAAGCAACGGATACTTATTGGAAATCAAAGGAATTTTTAGCCTGGCTCTACAACGAAAGTCCTGTGAAAGACGTAGTGGTGGTGAATGATAGATGGGGCATTAATATATCATGTCATCATGGTGGTTTTTTCACGTGTAATGATCGTTTTAATCCTGGTAATTATTTTTAATTTATGCTTATATTATGATTGTAATCAAAGTATGAATATTAATTGTATCAAAGTATGAATATTAAGATATACTTTAGATATTATTTAAACAATAGCAGGCCGAACTGTTATATTAACAAGAATTTACTTTCTAGGTGTACTTCTCCCACACAAGTGGGAAAACTGTATGACTATAGACAAAAAATCCTGGGGATATCGTCGAAACGCCGTTTTATCAGATTACTATACATTGGCGGGATTAGTGAAAGAGTTAGTAATTACTGTAAGCTGTGGTGGAAATTTACTAATGAATATTGGACCAACAAAAGATGGCATCATTACACCAATTTATGAAGAGAGATTGCGTGGAATGGGTAAACATCTCTTTTATATCTTATCATATTTTTCATTAGTAATTAAAGATTGATTTAAATATCGATTTTTTGAATGATATAACTTATAAACTTGTTATTTTAGGTGCTTGGCTAGCAGTTAACGGCGAAGCTATTTACAATACTAAACCATGGACAGTACAAAACGATACTTTAACAGAAAATGTCTGGTATACATTAAGTAATAATCAAAAACAACTATATGCCTCAATTCTAGAATGGCCAGACGATAATACATTGTTGTTAGGCTCGCCTAAACTTTTGAAGAATTCTCAGATACATCTACTTGGTTATTCATCAGAAATTCCTGTGAGTGTGCTGCTACTTTTACCTAGATATGTTATGAAAATAGTAAAAAATAAATTTGTATATTTTAGTGGAAACAATCTGATAATGTGCTGGAAATAAGTTTACCTGCTAATGCACACAAAGGTCAACCAGCTTGGGTATTAAAAATGGGTAAAAAAAATTGAAAGGGATATTGATTAAAGAAAATTGATAAGATACTATTTTATATATAAATATAGATTTCTAGCAATATATACATATTTAGTGTAAATGTGTACTAAGAATGTATTCATTTTTAAACAAGAAAAGTTCAAAAATATACTAAAAGAGATTTAAAACATAAGTTATGACATGTGTATAATACTGCATTTCAATGTATTCTACGCTATTTTTTATTAGAGAAAAATTTCATAGTAAAAAAATAATTTTTTAATATGACATTTTTTTCTAATAAAAAATAGTGTAGAAATGCAGTATTATGCACATAGTTAAATTCGTAGAACGCATGAAAATATAACAAAAATAAACTTTAAATCCCGAATAAACGAATACAAATATAAATTTATCACAGCGAATCTCTTTTTTCTCCCTTTTTTTCCTCTTAATTTAAGTTCATGCGATCTTGTTTTCATGAGAGACAAAATCGATCTCGCTCTCGAATTGCGATAATGCTCGTAAAATAATCGTACGATACGATTGCTAGTGAAATGTATTAAATGTATATGGCTGCATTAACCAGCATTAACTGGCCGTTAGCACATAGCAATCATTTTGTAAACTTAACACAATACCGTATTGCTATATAGATATTCATGTCAAAAGGAGAAAATTCTGTACAATCGTAGCATATTTTTTCCACGAGCAATTTCTTATCTACATCCCTTCCCTCCTTCCTTCTCTGTCCACTTCTCTTCTAAATTATATCTCGGATGATACTTTAATTGTACTGTAAACATGATTAAAACGCAAACATGATTATGATTAATTATCAAAAATATAACTGATGCATAGATAACATTTATACTGATCAAATGATTATAAATGGAAATTGTTAATACAGTAGTAATTGTATGGTTATGACAATCTTATTGATTACAGTAATTGTTTTTAAAATATATATTTGACTTTTCTATTACAATTATGAATGTGATTCAATTATTACAAACTAATTTGCATTAATATATATTTTAAGGTGACTAAATGTAATAAAAAATATCGTTTAAGTTTTTTGGGAAATTATAGTGTTTTGTAAAGAGTGTCTGCTTATAAATTTACATACAAGTTACTAGCATCGATTAAAAAATACGCGGTGAGACCATCTAATCTAATCTTGAAATACGATACAAAACAAGCATACAAAAATAAAATCTTCGCTGAAATTTATACAATGGATAGGAATAAAAGACTCGTTTGACGTCTACTGCTTCCATTACGTCAAGTCTCGCTGGATCAGAATGATGTTGCTTGTACATATTTTGTGTGCAGTGTTGATCTTTTGCGTGTCAGTGCACGCACATTATAATGTAATAGTGAGAACAGATGAAGAAGAGAAGTTTATGTCAATTTTAACAAAAGCACCAAAGTATGATCCAACTTGGTCTAGTTTAGACAGTCGACCACTACCAGCCTGGTATGATGAGGCAAAGTTTGGAATCTTTATTCATTGGGGTGTATTCAGCGTGCCCAGCTTTGGCTCTGAATGGTTTTGGAATAATTGGAAAGGTGAAGTGTCATTATGTACTTTTTTATATTCATAAACATGCCACATGAATAGATATAATATTTATGCAAAGTTACATGACATTGCAGACGAAAATATTACTAAATCTACGAAATATTTCGACTTCATGAAACAAAGATATCCTCCAAACTTTACCTATCAAGACTTTGGACGTGACTTCACCGCCGAATTCTTCAATGCTGCCGAATGGGCCGAATTATTTAAAGCGTCAGGTGCAAAATATATCGTATTGACAAGCAAGCATCATGAAGGATATACGTTGTGGCCGTCAAAGTATTCATTCAGTTGGAATTCTATGGATGTGGGACCTCAAAAAGATCTCGTTGGTAATAAAAATACATATCTAAACAATAAGATTTTATATTAAGTTTAAAGATGCTTATATGTATTTTTTCTTTTATGAAACAGGTGAACTAGCACAAGCGATTCGTAACAAAACAGACATCAAGTTTGGCTTATATCATTCCCTGTACGAATGGTATAATCCTCTTTATGTGACAGATAAAAAAAACAATTTCACAACAAATAGATTTGTGACTCATAAAATAATACCAGAATTACAAGAACTGGTAGAAACATACAAGCCAGAAGTAGTTTGGTCGGATGGAGATTGGGAAGCGACAGATTCTTATTGGAAATCAAAAGAATTTTTAGCCTGGTTATACAATGAAAGCCCTGTAAAAGATACAGTGGTGGTGAATGATAGATGGGGCATTAATATGTCATGCCATCATGGTGGTTACTTTACATGTACTGATCGCTTTAATCCTGGTAAGTTATGTGAATCTATAATATATCAATTTAAACTATAACATTATTAAATGAAGATCTGCAATATACATAGGTAGATTTATAAATAAGATTTTGTCTACTAGGTGTACTTCTTCCACATAAGTGGGAAAACTGTATGACTATTGATAAAAAATCCTGGGGATATCGCAGAAACGCTGTTTTATCAGAGTACTACACATTAGCAGGATTAGTGAAAGAATTGGTAATTACTGTTAGTTGCGGTGGAAATTTACTAATGAACGTTGGACCAACAAAAGATGGCATTATTACTCCAATATATGAAGAGAGATTGCGTGGAATGGGTAAACATCTTCTTTATATCTTATCATATTTTTCATTAGTAATTAAAGATTTAGATATCGATTTTTTTAATGATATAACTTATAAATTTGTTATTTTAGGCGCTTGGCTAGCAGTTAATGGCGAAGCTATTTACGATACTAAACCTTGGACAGTACAAAATGATACCTTAACAGAAAGTGTCTGGTACACATTAAGTAAAAACGAAAAACAGTTGTATGCCTTAATTCTAGAATGGCCAGATGATAATATCTTGTTATTAGGCTCGCTTAAACTTTCGAAGGATTCTCAGATACATCTACTTGGTTATTCGTCAGTAATTTCTGTAAGTGTGTTATTGCTTTCACAATATATTATAAAAATAACGGTAAAATAACATTCTATACATTCATTTTAGTGGAAACAATCTGATAATAAGCTGGAAATAAGTTTACCTGCTAACGCACATAAAGGACAACCCGCTTGGGTATTAAAGATCGAGATTTTTAAAAACTTGCATGTATTTTAGAAATAAGAACATATTTTATATTCTATATTATTTTTAGACATGTACATAAATCTTGTAAAATGTTTCCATACAATTTTTCTATAATAAAAAATACGTCAAAATCCGATTATACCAAATTTGTTCAATGCTTCAAAGTTGATTAACAATACCAAACACCTTAATCCCAAGATAAGAAATGCCAACAGCGAAGTACTACACATGAGCTACTTCATAAAGATAAGCTCCAAGTAGTTTCGTCTGGAAATAATGAAAAAATAAATTGTTTAACATATTGATTACAATGAAAAAAGTTGGAATATTTTTGGACAATTGCTAATTTCAGTAGTTATGCTTACCCCTTGGATGTAGTTATGTACATTTAACTTTTCATTCTGAGAATGTGCACCATCGTCACCCTGACCAACTGGTAAAAGCAATACATTTTTACCAGTAACTTCCTGGAAAGTCAGCGTAACTGGTATCGATCCGCCTTCGCGAGAGAGATCAGGCTCTACATTGTAAACGTGTTGAGTAGCTTTCCGACCAGCTATGTAATTCGGATGGTCGGGATTCTCGGACCATGGCTTGCCACCATGGAACATCGACACTTTCATGATATTTGGGCTACCTCTCTCCTGCCATTTCTTATTTATATACGCAATAACCTTCTTAGTTGTCTCGTCTGGATTCATGTCAGGCACTAGTCTAATCGAAAATTTACCAATAACTTTACTCGGAATCACTGTCTTTGCTCCTGACTCACTGAAAGCACCTTCTATTCCATGAATAGACAAGCTGGGTTGCCTCCAACGATGCATCAACAGTTTAATCTGAAAGAATTGATAAACATAAATTAAGATGTATATTTAATGCATATTTCAAAATTTATAAAAAAGAAAAAAAATATTTGCGCATACTTTGTCTTCCTTATGCGCTAGTTTTGCAGTTCCAACTGATACTCTAAATTCATCCACATCAAATTCTATATCCTTGTATGTAGCTATTTCAGCTTCTGTTAATTCTGCTACATTGTCATAAATGCCATCTATCAGAATACGACCGTTAACGTCGACCAGCGTATTCATTAAGTAAATCAGATCTGCCATGCCTTCATGTACACATCCACCAAAGGTACCACTATGCAAATCCTTAGCAGCGCAAGCAACTTCTATTAGAAAATAGGCGATACCTCGTAGACCATAAGTAATACATGGTTTTGTGGTGCCCAGCCAATAATTGTCTGATATGCAAACATAGTCTACGCCTTTTAGAAAGCTGTCTTTCCTTGCCCAAAGAAGTTCATCCAAGCCTTCACTGCCACTTTCTTCCATTCCTTCGAAGACAAACTGTGCAAAGATTTCAGATTGTTAAAATAAATACAAAACTTTTAAGTTAATAATAATTAATGAGTGAAGCGTCCTTTATCTTGTTATAAAATACCTTAAGATTAACAGGGATATCGATCCCCATTGCTTTGTAAGCTTGCAATGCGTGTATCCAACAAAGAACTGGCCCTTTGTCATCTGTACTGCCTCGGCCAAAAAGTTTTCCATCTTTTTCAGTAAGGACAAAAGGCTCGGTGTCCCATCCATCCTTCATTAATGCAGGCTGTACATCCAAATGTCCATATAAAAGCACCGTTTTCTTTGCTGGGTCTGAACCAAGATTTCCAAGTAACACAGGAGGCAGTGGAATTTTACTACCATCGGGAAGATCCTGTTTGCCTACATCAGCCAATTCTGTAGTTGCACCAAGATTCTTTAGTCTCACTTCTGCCCATTTCATCATTTTGATCACCTCGTCTCTGTGATCTGGCCATGCTGATACAGACTTAATAGCAACTGCCTCTTTCAAGTTATCTATGTAATCCTGTTTATGTTCGTCTATATATCTATAAAAGAGCAAAAAGAAATAAAGATGGATAAAAATAACAAGTAAAAAATATGCATTAAAAAAAAATATAATATTGAGGTAATTACTTATTTTAAATACTAAAAGCATAAAATACTGTTAATACTTTTGACAACATGTAATTAACTAAATATAAAATACTGCGTTTTAAATTTCTTTATACATACTTAAATAAGGTCTTTAATGTCGGTGGTAATGCCATAATAATGCGTTGATAATAATTTCGCTCAAACTAAGCACACTAGCTGAAACTTATTGGAACTGATGCAATTCAAGCATCAAATCTGCTTTTTATCGTAAGCTGTGTAAGGAGGTGTGTACAGATACCGGAGATATTGCGAAAACCACTTCAGCACAGCAAGCAGCACAGCAGCAATGTAATCGTTCTGGAGAACCAATCAAATTATATTTCACATAGAAACTCATGCAAACGCAATGTCGCAGCGTGTTTCGCATTTTCATGTTTATAAATTAGTTAATTAGTAATTATAAATATTAATATATATAAATATTTATAAATATTAATAATAAATTATGTATGAACATTATCTACCCACTGTCGTTACACCAAAGAGTCTTATCTCTGATTATACGTGTATGTACAGAGTGCTCCGAAATTAAAGATTCAAAATACTATAGCAAAAAAATTCTCAAAAAATAAAAAAACGATTATTTCTAAATTTTTATTTCAAGCAGTAGTTTTTGAGGGCTTAAAATTAATCAATCAGAGACTTTTCGACTCACGCCAATGCGTATGACGCACCTCTTATTTTTGTTGTTCACTAAAAAGATTAAACAAGGATAAATGATGCATCATGTGCACCATATGTGAAATGGAACCTATAATCTACAGAATACGTTTTAGAAGATCACCTATCATGCGATCACTAAATACTATCGCATGTGCGACTCATTGACACAAGACTGTCTAAACATACGTTGTGATTGGCCATGACTTTAAACTCTTATATCTCAAAAACTATACTCTTTGAAATAATAATTTACAAACTAGTTTATTTAATTTTTTCCAAAACTTTGGCTAAAGCATTTTAATTCGAGAATTTTGGAACACTATGTATATGCTTGCATTTCAATATTTTCTTACAATTAGTTACAGAGCTACTACGTCGCTCCTTGTATTAAACGATAAAGGTAGAATAATGCAAAAAGCTAAAGTGCATTACGTATGCTTAAACTTTCCGGTAGCACCGATTATCGGAGTGATTATCACAGTAACTGTCAAAAGCCTATATATATATATTAAAAAACATACATTATCTCTAGTCACATGATCACTGTAAGAAACAGAACATTGGCGTAGAATTCAGTTTTTAATTTTACTCTTCTTGTGATAACATTTTTTTTTCTTTCTCTTTGTAGTCTGCTTGAGATATTTTATATTTACGTTGTTCTTCTTGTGACATTTTGAAAAGTAAATCGTACATTAAACGATGTTTAATCGGTATTTAGTCGAAATCATGCTAAAATGTGATATGAGTATTTGAAAATGCACCTTTAGTTTCCTCTCCAATAAGATAAAAAATTAGAAAAACAAAAAAACGCATTGTTTCAGTAATTACCTGTATATGAAGACGTATTTAAATGTGTACATACTTAAGTAAAATATTTAATTATAAATATGTAAATTACAAAATTTATATAACATTTAACATTTTTGGTCCGCTATATTGAATCAATCCAATTACTTTTAATATTAAAATTTTTGCTGCAGATTTGTCATTGTCAACCTTAAAAATTAAAAAAAAGCTTGACTAACAAAGTTTATTCATATTTAACTAAATTAAAATTTATTCAACAAAATTTAGCATTTCAGTATAAATTAAGCATGTGTATATTCAATGTCATCTTAAGTATGATTTTAAGACATTATATGATCATTTCATTGATCAGATGAAATCTCAAGATGTAATTATCTAAAAACACACAAAATAATCTTTAAAACCGATAATACTGCTGCCTACTGATTGAGTGATAAATATTATCTTGTGTTTCTATGATCTCGAAATATCGCCATTTCATTGGCTGAATGGATTCTTAAAACCACACTTGAGACAAATCAGACTTAAGACAATCTTGAATACATAAATCGCGTTATAAATATCCGTCCTATAGCTCTGAGCAAGTCTATAGTACTTTCTTCATTTCGTCCTTAATTCTGACGTTTAAATAGTACGCTATTAATTTTTACGTTACACACTATTCGCGACATTATCATGTATCGAGCGTTTGATCGAGTGCATTCACCCGGAAAACTACCCCTGTAACACGCATGTCACGCGTTTATCAAAAGGGCGGTCGTCATGTCGACCGAGCTTGCCTCCGTCATAGTACATCTCTTGCAGTTTGTACTTTTCACCTCTTCTTTCTTTCGCTCTAATGTCTAATTCTATACATCTGTTTCTTTCTAAGTGTAGAATGAAAGCATGACGCATGCAGGGAATGCACAAGGATGCACGCATCGCAATGCATCGCGCCATCAAGCTCTTCGCGCGCAAGCGCGACATGCCGGGCAATGTCAAACAGGCCGACTCTTTTCCTTCTCTCTTTCTCCCATCGTGCGTTAGATAATCACTCTCGTCGAGGGAAACGCATCTCGAGTATGACGCCGGCCGCGGAGAATGCACCGTGCGATCGCGCTTGTTGACGAACTTCGCCACGTCTGTCCTCTTTTTGTGAGTCCTCCGCCGTATGTGCGTCGCAATTTTCGTAAGCTTGACGCATATTCGACGGAATGCCAGTAAACGCATCCGCGGCTTCGCCGGCCTGCTACTCCATAACAAGATACTCCTCCACAAACCGCGACTCCGTGCGCTGAGTCGCGTTCCATTGGCGTACACCAAGCAAACATCGATTCGAATGCTCAGTTAAGACGCTCATACATCAGTTGTCAAAGGGAAAGCGATACC
This sequence comes from Solenopsis invicta, assembly GCF_016802725.1. Lineage (NCBI taxonomy): Eukaryota > Metazoa > Arthropoda > Insecta > Hymenoptera > Formicidae > Solenopsis > Solenopsis invicta. The sequence goes on along the minus strand of NC_052672.1, from coordinate 10,179,238 downwards.
TCCAACGACGGCAGAAGTGTAGCTATAATAATGTTATCGCGCCATCACAATTCTTAAAATTGTTGAATTCTCGGTAAATTAGGTATGTAAAAAGAGATGAATAGTACCTGGCATACTCCAGTACCCATGTCTTAATTTGAATCTTAATTTACATTAAGAATATACTATTTTAACATCTAGATAGACGACATAAGAAGAACGGAGTGCAGAGATGGTACGCGTGATAACGGTGCACAATTTCCTGGGGCAGAATGTTGTCCAGATCGAGGAGTCCACGGCGACGTGCACGGCCATCAGCCAGGGACAGGAGATGCTTCTGCTGGCGTTGCCCACACACTGCGTCGAAGTATGGGAGCTGATGAATTCGGACGTCAAGCTGCGCACTGTTTTCCCCACGGTGGACATGATCAATCAAATGGTACACTGCACCAAGGGAAACTACGTCGTGACGCTGGAATCAAAATATCTCAGAGACACCGCGAGCAATAATCATGCAAATAGAGTCACTTCTAATTTTGTAAGGATTTATGTAAATTGGGCTACAGCAAAGGATCAGAGTCAACCGATGCGAGCCAGGATCGCCGGACGGGTCACACCGAGTTTAAATCGACCTTTGAACAGTTTAGAGATGATAGAGTTACCCCTGAGCGTGCAACCTACAATGATCGCTTGCTGCCAGTGCACTGGAAACTTATTGGTAGCCTCGGGAAACAGTGCCATTCTGCACGAATTCAAGGTTGAAACGCAGCAAGTATCAAAGATAAAGTTTATAGATTTTGAGCCTAGACCGTGGTCATTAGGATTCACATTTACACCTACGCGTATAGAGATCATAGAGGATTTTATAGCAATCATGGATAATACGAATTTATCCGTTTTTCGTCTCACAAACTCAATGTACGAGGATATTGACCAACTTAGTTCTTTAACTTCCACTTCTTCTTCCGTCGACAAGACGTCCATATCCACAGATTCATCTCTCGTCGAGAATAGCCTTGGAAATGACGATACGTCGCTGCAGGGAATAAATGTAAAGCACAAATCTATAGATCAAGATTGTCAAAACGCGACATCTGAAAACAGCGAAACAGTGATAATGGGTGTAAAATCTAAGGATAAAAAGCACAAGAGCACAAAAGGAAATACGTGGTATAAGCCAGAAGGAGGCGATTGCAACAGAGAAATGGCAAGTAATAATAAGAATTACATAGACTGGGAACATCTAATATGCAACGAAAAAGAAGAGATGCAAAGGCTAATTACACAAGGAATTATTGATCCCGCTTCGCAATCGTTGACGGTAAATCTGCCATTGATAAGCTTAGAAAGGGCCGGTCCAGGTCACGCTGTCAGTCCTTTTATACTAAATTCAGCAGACACAAGAATTTTCATCAAGACAACTTCACCAGACATAGGCTGGTCTGAAAATTACATGATAAAAAATTTAATATGTTTAAAAATCAACGCTGGAAATAATAATGCCAAGGTGGATGGAATTCTAGAGAGTTTCAGAGACCTGGTGTTAAAACCTTTATACATGAAGAAGGAATGTAACACTACTAGTGTGAAAAAATCTATGTTGCGATCTGATAAATACAGATACTTGCAAGGTGTAAGTTGCTTCATTTGTACTACGCAAGAGGGATACCTGTATCACTTCTCGACAGCGAGCAGCAGTTCTCTCGATGCTACGTGTTTAACCACTTATCCATTTACCGCACCTGTTCATCATGTAGCGCTGGAGCACACGGTACTTCACGCATTGACTGAAGCTGGTCTTGAGTCTTACACATTACGTCTTTCTCACCATATTGCAAAATTGTCGAACAGCACCGATGGCATTAGAGTAATTTGTCCTAGTGTCATCGAACCGGTAAGCCTAATCGGTTTAAGGCCATTCCTGGGAATACAGAAATTGTTGCATACGAGGAGCTATATAATTCTACTGGCTAAGGCCGACAGTTCTTGGACCATGTACTCTTTGAATCTACCTAAATTTGAGAATGTGTATTTTGATATATTAAATGCAGCGAGGAGTCACAAATCTTCCAGTCCGAGTACTTATCGACACTTACTGGGAGAAGCACATGCTTTGATACGCTTAGCGAAGGATGTTTCCTACAATAATGCAGATAACGAGAAATTTGACGATGCAACGCACAAGAATGATCTCAAGTTGAAAAATCTCTACAATCAATCATGCGCGTTGCTCGCGGATTACTATATACGATCGGAGATTGAATCGGATTGGGATTTGTGTATTCCTTACTACAAGATGTCTGGGCTGAAACCTTCGGAAGTATTATCTAGGAAATGTAGTCAGGACGCACCGGGACTTCTGACGTTCCTGACGGATGCGCTTCTCACGATGAAAAGCGGATCCGAAGCGGACGCGCTTTTCCAAGGATTTAATATCATAGAGATCATCTGTAAGCTGGAGAAGGAGGATCTATTAAAATTGATCTTCGGCAGTCCTGTGTTGAGGGAATATGCCACTGAGAAACTGATAAATCTTCTGCTGACGCACGAAAGCGATGATACTGTCAAACTCGCCTTGGCGCTTTTATACATTCAGGCTGACAAACAGGAACAAGCGGAAAAGGCGTTAGAACCAGTTTCTGTGCGATGTATCAAGCAGATTGTCATGGAGCGCTGGGAACTGCTGTTCGATATGACCGCGATGAAAAAGAGGAGTCCCATGATTGCTACTTTCTCAGACTTCGCTGGTATCTTGATGCTCGTAAAGAATACCACCTTCGCTGATATCCTGATACAAATAATAGAAGACGAAGGTGCATTGTCACTGCATCAAATCATACAGGTGTTCCTAGAGTACTTGCCGTCGCGAGTTGGAAGAGACGGGCATAACGCAGCCGCGACCTTGCAAGTTTTCCTTGAGAAATATCTACATAATTATTTCACTTCGAAATTCGTCATGGAGTGGCCGCCAACTGTGAATAAAAATCAGATACGTTCGGACTTCGCTCTCGTTGAGGCGTTTAAACTATTAGTGCGATCGTACTTAGGCAAATTAACTCAGACGAGAGTGTATAAAATCGATCTCAAGGAGGATCAGGGAGAAAATGACAAGGAATATTTCATGTTCGCCAAGTATCGGCCGAGTTATTTGAACAAAATGCCACCATATGCCAAAGATTACCAAAGAATTTTAAGTATGAATGATTTTAAGGATTTAGGGAATTTTAATAACGCATCCGAAACCGAGAAGATTATACCTAAGGAATTATTCAAGCTGCAATCCGTACTGTCGTGCGAATTTTTACCGGTCGAATGTCTACATGAGGTCAAACAATTTCTTGAAACACAAAATATCGATGGAAATTTATCTCTTAAGACATTATGCATTCAGAATACAGAAGAAGTGACGACAATTCTAATGGATACTTGTCCACAAGCTGTAGTACAGTATGCAAAGGTATTTTTAATACATATGCAGTAGTATGTGATATCGGATATTTATATTTTACTAAGAGATACTTTACTGTTTCTTTACTATGTTTCAGGATAAATATACAAAGGATACCGAGTGGAAGAATCTTATTGAATTAACGCAGGACAAAATTGCTACTTCAACGACGCATCAGGAGTTACAACTTTTGTATACACAAATCATGAAAGGTGAGTTGAACAAAATAATATAAAAAGAATTGTGAAACGAGATATATAATAATAAAATAATTTTTTTTCTCTGAATTTACAGAGATCCTGAATCATTTGCCGCATGCATTACCTATGAAAAGTCTACATCGCATCTTACCAAGAGATGACATGGCAGCATTTCAAAGATGTACCGAAATGTGTAATCAAATTATGCATGCGGATCACGTGAAATCATTAATAATGGAAACCGGACAACAACTTTTGACAACTCTAAAGTTGTGAACATAGGGTTTCCATTAAATATCATTTGTTAGCTAATTTCTAGACAAGAAAGTGATAATACCAAGGAATTACGAATATAAATTCCGATATCACGTTTTAACAATGATATTGAAAAAGACTACTTTGTGTGCACTTATACTCGCAGATTAACCATTTCTACCAACATATGTTCCTCATTATACAGTCACATAAGCTGATGTTAATTAATAATTGTGCTGATGCACGCATTTTTAACGATAGATAACTTTCATCAATTATTAAAAAAAATTCGAAAGGAGATATTATATAAATAGAATTCGTCTATAATTAACTGTTGAATCGTTCTATATAGATATATTATATTATGACTAAAAATGTAAAATCTGTCCCAGAGCAAAAATGATGTAATAACTTAAACACAAGAAAGTTGATAAAATAACGTATACAAAAATTAGAAATATAGAACAGTATATCTATACGAGAAAATGTTTATAATTATTTATTGATTGCCTTTAAAAATAATAAAACATAAAAATGCTTGAATATTCTATACAAATTGTATCAAGAATTTTTTCAGATAATTGTCTATCGAATTTGTTCTGCTCTGGAACAGAAGGTATGTCTTTAGTGAAATGAATTTTACTAAATAGTTTTTATCAAATCTGTTGATCCTAATAAGTAGCTTTACGTAACCGTTTTTTGAGTGTTACAAACATGTAACTTTGATGTGCCTTTAGCAATGATTTCTCTTTATTGTAAATCTAATTATGTTAGAATGATTAATAATATTTATAATTCATCATAAAAAATAAATACATAATAACCTAACAATTGTTTTTTTATCCCATATGTTATCTTTGATTGTTATCCCTGACATAGTAATCAATAATTACAATTAAAACTATTAATAAAAAATTAATTTCTAATTTTAAGTTCTAATTATAAATTTTTAAATTTGTATTAATGTGCAATGTTACAATAATATCAATATGACAATAAAATTTGTAATAAGTACAAATTCTAAAAATAGTATAGTAAGATTCAAATTTGAGTAATTAAAATATTTTTAAAAGAGATAAATATGATACAATATTTTAAAAGTTTCGCGCGCAATATATTTAAAATATTTATTTATATTTACTTTGTATAAAAACAAAAATAGATATTAAGAATGTAAGATATTTTGACAATTTTTATAGCAGTATAATAAATTGCCTTAAAATACTATTCAATTATTATTCATAATTATTTGTAGTGTTAATAATAAATGAGCTATTCGTCCCAGTTTTATATTTCTTATATATATTCTTATATACAGGATATCAAAATTGAAGAATCAATACAATAAAATGCAATAATTCAACAATATCTTAAACGTTATCTCTCAGTATATACATTTTCCGCATTTGTCTAAAATAGGGATTCCCAATAATAGATCGTGATCCATACAGATTTGGGAGAAACCCTGTTCTAAAATATTCTAGAATTTAATTTTGAAAAGGCCATCACACATAAAAAAATTTTAGTAAACTTTTTAAAGAAAAAGAAATAACAAGAAATGCTATTTTTTTATTGAAATTGATCTTGATGCTCAACAATATTTTTATATCAATTGTTAAATACAATTTTCAGTTTTGCATATCGACATGTCGGACTTAAATGCAATCATAAACTGAAGCTAGAAATAATATATCTATAATATATAAATTTAATTTGATCGTCAGATTTAACAATGATACTACAAGCATCACAAAAAATTGTAAAAAACTTATTGCAAAAAGAATAATTTTATATTTTATATTTCATATTTTATAACCGTAAGATTGTAAACAAATCGACTAATCATAATAAAAATTGCGGTATTACATTTTAAAATGCTGAATTATAATTAATTAATATATTTATATATTTATAGCCTAACATTTACAACTAAAATTTTTGTGCATATGATGACCTTAAATGCTTAAATAGCTTAAATAGAATATATCGAAAAAAAACATTCTAATATTTTTTTGTTGATTACCTATGTAATCCCAAATATATTCCTGAACAATCCATGTAAAAATGAACCATTGTATGAACCTTGAATGCACTTGCGCCCGTTTACATTATTTCAAATTCCTTGTTTAACCTTGGCAAATCTCTAAAATACATTATGAATGTTTTAAATATGTGAATAACTATTATAAAATATTTGTAGATTAATTTGTATTAGCTATAAAATATCGCATTAAATATTACCTGTTTTCTATGGCTTCCATTAACTCATATTTATGCATCAATGATATAACTAATCTTAACGTAGACCATATTGTATTCGACATTGCTTTAGGCGGTACACTGCTAGCCTGTGGGCCTCTTCCTGCAGCTTGTTGATTCAACGCTGTTAAAAGATGCTCGCCTGCCTCTCTGTATAATGTAATAGTTTTAACATAAGTTTTATTACTATTATTTTTCTTGTTACTCGAGAATTATATACTCGAAAGAAGGCTATACTTACTTATACGCTGCAAGATTAACACAAGAAATGCCTAGATTGTAACGTGCTCTAATAAATCCAGGCGATAATTCTAAGGCACGATGATACGCGTTTACAGCTTCCGCCGATCGCTGACCATTAGCTAAAGTGGCACCCAATCTATTCCACAATCTGGAATCCTTTCGAGAAGATGTTTCCACATATTAGTTAAATGTGTATTGGTTTAATTACAACAGAAATAGAGTACACTTACATCAGGACGCACTTGCAATGCTGCTTGGAAACAATCCACAGCTTTGTTATAATCGTTCGATAAATTAAATAATATACCTAATCCACACTGTACATCTGCATCAATTTCATCATGAGGATTCATCCTCGCGGCTTGAATATACAGATCTTTAACTTCATCGTATACCTTGCTACAACGAAACGACATGTATAAAAAATTGTCTACTATCAAAAATTATCTTTACTTACTCATATAATAAAGTAGATACGCTGAAATTTGGATGTTCATCTTTTTTCAGATTAGATTCTGGACCTTGTGCAAGATGTTTATATTTTTCATTCTTTAGTAACCATTCCTTTAATGTTAGGCAGGCTTGCTTTTGATAAGATTCATTTGCATAAGAAGCTGCTAACGCCATGAGAGCAACGCTATTTGACGGATCCAAGCATAGACAACGATTTAAAGCAGAAATGGCCGAAGGGTCTTGCTCATTTTCAGCTTGTGTTTTGCCAAGGAGTAACCAGGCTTCGATGTTATTTTCATCCTGTTGGGCGGCAGCTTCAAAACAGAGTACAGCACTTGGTAAATCTCCTGCTTCTAATCGTCTCTTGCCTTCTTCCAAGGCATTTGGCAAATCTTTCATAGGATTTGTCTCAGAAAAATCATATTCCTTATTAAATGGATCATAATATGTATCGAATTCTGATACCCACGGGTGTGCAGAGGAAACTTCATTTGCAGAAATCTTATCCCATTCGTCTTGAAATCGCTTCCACAATGACTCCATATTGCCTTCTAAAATGCCAGTCATTCTCCAGTTAATAATCATATATTGTATTTAAAGATAAATGTAGTTATTTAAAAAAAAAATTAGAAACATTACCTGCAGGAGGATTTTCCTTTTCAAATTCTCTTATCCATGAACCCGCAGCTTCCAATTCCTCTTCTACTTTATTCAAGACTTCTTCTTTATTGTTACTGTTCAAGAGATTATCATTATTTTCTATAAATTGTTCTATCCATTCCTCATCACTATTTAAGTTGATCGTCGTTTGGTTACTTTCTATTGGAATGTCACCTTCTCGTTCCATAAATTTCATAAACTTTGAATATGTAAAATTTGGATCTTCATCTTCTACGGATTGAGCAATATTACTTTTAGCATTGTTCTGTATGGAATCGGTATTACATTCTAGAAAATCTTCTGCCCATTTTGGATCCAACCCAAGTTCATGATTCCTGTCTAAATGCACACCTTCCTCTTGAGTAGGTACACATGCATTCCATATCTCGTTCACTTGATGGTCCTACAACTCATTTGCAACAATTAAATACTTTGTAAGGCTAGAAACAAGTGTAATTATACAGTATAATTATAAAATAATGATTGTGAAATTACATTTAAAGGTTCGGTATGTGTTACATAAGGACTCTTCCATGCTTTGTCCAAGTCATTCTGCAATTCCTTTAGAAATTCAGGTCCAGTTTTTGGGATGTGAATACTCTGATCAATTTCCCTCATCTCCTGCAATAAATTGTCCATTCGAAATGTCTGTGGACAAGCAGGTTCCTCCAAGAACTGTTGGGCCAACTGATCTGCGTCCGGTGTTTGGAAAGATTCTGACGAAGTAAACGGTCGACGAATTCCTTCATCTTTGAGGCCATGATCTTGCACGTAATGCGACGTGAGACGTATCAGAGAGTTGGAACCTCCACAGTCCCCTTCCACTAATTCACGAAATGCCATATCTATTGGATTCCTGAGTAAAAGGAGAATAGTTTACTATCTTATATACTCTCTGGAGACGTCACATTATCAACATTAAATGTTGAGCATATATCGAGTTGACACTTAAGAAACATTTAGAGAAAGTAGAAATATAAAAAGTTATATTTTTTATCTGGTGCATAAGCATTTTATGTGTACAAAATGTAACGAAAAAAGTTTTAGAAAGCTGTGTACAAAAGTGAGTTCAATGTATTATACGCATAAAGCCTAAATAGATAATCGCGAAGATTTCGGCCTTGCATTTATGCAGAATGAATCGTTCAGTATGAAGATGGTTACGATTCAGCAATCGAACTACTCGAAGTAAACGCACGATTGTAAAAAGGAACACTCGAATGTGAAGTTTGGCGTTACTCAGCCAATTTTGTTGCAGTTGTTCTCTCTTGCGATCACGTAAAAACAATGATCAATAGGATTACCTTGGTACTTCTTCGCCGTTCGCGGTTGGCTCGTCCTTGTTGTGATGCACCTTGCGCTATCGTGACGTGCGCTTCATGCAAACCGAGCAATGAAATTTTGACGATCCAGACTTTGTACCGCAGCAGCTGAAGGAAGGAGGGGCGGAAGGAGGACTGGACCTTTGCTGATCGAACGCGCGCAATAGATCGGCGAGTAGAAGCGAGAGAGAAAGAGAGAGGGAGCGAGAGAAAGAGATGCAAAGCTGTCGGATGAGAAACTCGCTTGTGGATCTTCTCGAGTGGGCGCAAGCGAGCGCAGATAAATTTCCTTTTCCAAATTGACGACTCTGATTAAAAGAAAAGGGACAGAAGAGAAAGAAAGATTCATTAATTAGAGCTTTTTTTAATAAAGAACCCAGGAATGAAACGCGATCATTCTGGCCGCATCTCTCTCTCGTTAGAACTCCACATCTTGCCTCATAAATTGCAATGCAAGTTGCAACGTGCGCCCTCTGCATCTCAACGTGAAAGGTGCAGTTCACGGCAAGGCTGCGTTCAGAATGAAAGGTGCGCCCAGACGGTTATTCTATCTTTGTTTAACATTCGGTAAACAACAAAGATAAAACGACATCTGGGCGCACCCGGACGTTCATTCTAAACGCACCCCAGTGGTGCGAATGCGGGTGTGATAAAATGGCGATAGGATCGCGGCTGGAGGCTGAATGCCGATTGGTTCGCCGCCTCAGGTCGATACCTGCGATTCTCGAAATTTTAAACTGCGATATTGTGACCTTTCTGCTTTTCGTTTACAAAAAATTACATAATTTTTATTTTTATAAGTAATTAAACTAAATTTTCTGTTACTTATGTTCTGCAATAATATAATTGACACTAATTGAAATTTAGACCATAGTTTTTCACATCACCTTTCGGATACAAATTAATATCTAATTTGAAGTAGGTACTAATAAAACCAAATTCTATATCTAATTTTTAATAACTAAAATTGCTTAAATTTTAATTATTATATATTATTATTTTAATTATATTATTATAGAGCATAAATAATAGAAAATTTAAAAATAGTTTAATTATTTAAAAATTATGTAGAAAAGAAAATTGTTTAAAATTTTTTCCGGAAAATACGGTAGCAGTATATTTTTTATATATTAAATCAGAGATTACGCGTGTGCATGACACTATACTTTAGGCTCTGATATGAAAAATATACTGATATCAGCAAATTTATCATAAAAAAATTTTCTTTTTTACACGATTTTAAATTTTACTTTCACTAAAACTCATTTAATTTGTTTTATTTAAAAAAAAAAACTGTTATATACTCTATAACATATTTAAGACATTTTATATGCTATGTATTATATTATGTGAATATGTGTATTATTACACACTTCATATATTTTTTAATTTATTTTTGTTTTTCGTTTCAGAAGAAATTTTGATTGATTAAATAAGAATAATAAAAAAAGTAATATTTCATAGAAAATGGGATTAAAAAATGACAATTATATATAAATATACATATGACAATTGTTCAATTATATACATATAATTAAAAGGAGATATTACTGTTACAGCCTAGCGATCACATAGTGTACTGGAATCAGGTTATCATGCCCCGGAAACAAAATTGAATGCAAAGTATTTTTTCAACAATTGCAACACAAGGCAAACTAGAAAACCAGAATACCTAAACATATTCCGAAAACTTCGCAGAATTGCGCCAAGCAATGGCTTCGCGCAATCGCTATATAGACATAAAAACCGACACTCAAATGCAGTTTCTGAGTGCAACATAACTAAACAAAAGAAAACTATAAAAAATGTGCGGAAAAAACAACGTTGGTGAAACCATAAGAAGTAAGTAAAAAATACAGCATTACATAATATATCGCTATGAAGTGTGATTTATGTCTCTCATTCCGCCAGAGAGATCGTAAATTTTATTGTAAACTAAATTAAATTTTTTCTTAAATTAAAAAATTTGATTATCTTAAATATAAAAATAATTTAACAGTAGTATTTTCTAGAACTGCAAGGAAAAATTACTTAAATAAAAATAATTTTATTTTATTTATATAAATATTTTAATTAAAAAATTTTGAACATAATGGCAAGAAAGTAAGCTATTATTCATCAAGTAGGATATTTTTTATATTAAAATTTTTTTGTTTTGAGATAATTTTGTTCTCAAGGTACATTGGTTTTAGCATTATCATCACTAATATTGTTAATTGCATGTGTTTATTAATATTTACAGTAAATAAAAAAATCATAATTTCGTAGATATTAAACATAAATAAAAAAATATAAAAAAATTTTAAATTAGTGATTTCCAAAGTATAGATCGCGGAGCTATCAGTGGATTGCGAACTGATTTTTTATAGAATCGTGAAAATTTTGTCAGCTATAGGGATTGAAATCATATTTTGAATTAAAATAAACAATTATTAAACTCTTAATATATGAAAATGTTGCGATAGCAAGAGTATGATATTATCAATAAAAATAAAAAATTAACACAATTTTCAAACATTTATTTTTTTGAGAAATAGATTTATAAAATTATATTCAATAAAAAATAAAAAAGTAGGAGGATTAAAACGATATGATTAAATAATCAATCAATTCTCCTTCATCGACTTTTTTATAATTCATAAACGAGATGAATATTTGCCAAATTAAAAAATAGATTGCAATCCACGTAAATTTAGGAAATTTTGCTTTAAATCATTTATAAAATGTATATCATACTAAATTAATGTAATTGAAATAGAATATTTCATACAAATAATAATATTACGCAATGAACTATTTGTTAATTAGTTATTTTTGGACCATTTCTAATGGAATTTAGTTTCTAAGAATTAATTGATTTTTTTTAAATACGAAACTTAGCAATATACGCACACCTACTTAAGAACATAAATTAAATAAAAAATGAAGTAAATAAAAAATGCAAATATGTAATTAATGTAATAAACTTCTTATTACATACTGTTATATAATTATAATAAAGTGTTACACAAATGTATGCGTGCATTGTACGATACTTTAATAACATATAATCAAGCAGATTTAATTACTATATCTCAATTATTGTACTTAGTACATTGCCACAAAACAGATATTATAGAAAATAACTATTTTGTAGAATTATTATTATAGAAAAAAATTAAATCTAATTATTGCGTATCAAAGTCTCAGAAGATGGTATATTAAACATAGGAAAATTTTCATATTTGCTTTTTTTATCACTTATTATATTTTTTAAGTAAAGTTATAAATATTATTATTATAGATATTAATTTTAAATAAACATTTTTCACAATTTTCTCATTAAATTTGCAATATTTAATTTGATTGAGAGTATAAAATTAAAATTGCAATTTACTTACTTTTTTGTTTCTACATAGAATTTTCATAAAGATATAAGTTAGAATATGAGCATATTGTTTTGTTAATTTTTTTTATATGTATTTATTGAATAAGAATATTTCAAATAAGTAGTATAATTTGTACTGGAGAAATTCATGGTTAAAATTTTTACGAAATAAAGTCAAATTCTATTATATTTCTATATAATGTATTTCAACAGCACATTATTACAATACAAGAATTAATTAAGCTAATAATTATAACATCTCGAAATTTTCTTCTATTTCTCCAAGAGATGTTGTTGAATATAAAAGATTCAATAATTTCATAGATAATTAATATTTCCTGTTGTTTTCATATTTTTCTTGTCCGTTTGTAGTAACGTTATTTACGAGCGTTCTTCTTTTTTAAATCCTCAATAGATTTTACGACGATAGCTTGCCATTCATCAGGTTTATTTTTTGTATACCAATCCACTATATAATCCATATGTTCCTTCTGTTTCTCAGTACATCTTTTACAGTTATTATTTAGAGCATCGCTAAAAACCTCTGAAATTAAAACAAGAAAATTTGAAATATATTGTATTTAAAGAAACTTAAAATTTTTAATTTCTTACAGTTTTTTCAGGGGGGAATGAGTATATACATGCAAATCAGCGTCAAGTATTATATTTAATTAATTAATTTAATATAAATAGTGATATTACTAATTCTTACTCGACATGCTGTGTTATGACCGAAAATTAATTCGGCGCACATTCTGGTTGAGTTCGGAGAAGTATATAAAATCACATAAATAAAAATAAAAAGCACTAAGACCTAGCTACGACTGATGAAGGCTTTCTTACTATTACTGTGTTGTTACACTATCGGTCCAATAACATATTTGTAATTTAAAATTTTATATTCTTTCTTTATATTTTTATCTCTCTTTCTCTCTCTCTCTTTCTCTTTTTTTGTGCATAATTAATAAATATAGATAAAATGTTGGGAAAGTAAGTAAAAATATCTTACCGATATATATGCGATTTTTACAAAAAATAAGAATAAAAATCTTTTTTTGTTAAAATTTTCAGAAATTTAAAAATTTATTCAAAATTCAATGACATAAAAATTTCTGATTGTTCCAAATAAAATATATAATATTTCTTGCACATTTAGAATGTCTATTAATAGTAATTGTGTAAGATACATTTGAGTGACATAATCTTTAATTAAATTTAAATGTCAGTTTTTCTTTAAAAAAAATTTAAAATATGTTAATATTACAACGTTTAAAATTTTCAAATTTTGTTAACTGTATATTATATCTTTCTAATTAAATAGGTTTTTTAATTTATCGCACTAATTTTTTTACGAGATTTTCAGGAATTTTTTGGGAAAGTGATAAATACTTTTCAAAAAATTTCTTTTTGTCTTTTATTTATTATTGTTTGAAAAGTGATTTCCCATTTTTAAATAGAAATATGAATAATAATTTATTTAAAAAATATTTAAGTTCAAAAGTATTTAATCATTTCCTCCCCTCAAATTTTTAAATTGTTAACACAATAAAATACAGAAAACATGTGTTTTTTGAATGAAAATTTATTTTCTCAAAATTAGCTAAGAATTATTATTTATTTAGTCGTTTTCTTTATTGTTTTTGTCAGAAGTTTCTTATTTATGTATAATTCAAATTTAATTATTACAAAACTACTGATACATAAAAAAAATTGATTAATTTATTGAAGAATACTTGCTTCCTAATTAATTAAAGAATCTGTCATAAAATTATATTTGTTACAATGCTCTATATAGAAATACCTTTAAGGAACTTCGCATCGGCTGTTATGCATGGCGACGATCCCATAAAACAACCATAATATTCATTACGCAATTTATCGTTCGCAATGATACCCGGAACGTCAACGTTGTCGAACTTATCGGTGTAGAGGTCTTCTTGTGCGATAACGCACATCAGTGTAATACCGATGATTGTTACGATGCAGCTTAACCGAGCCATCGTTTCTCTTATTTTCACAGTAACTCGTGAGATACTAAATGATCAAATTTGTGTGTGTCTTTTATATAGTTGGCATAAAGAAAAAAATGGCAATGTCTAAGGTAATGACTAATCTAGACATTAACGTATCATACATAACATTTCGCTAACTTAATTGCAAATAAAAAAACAAAACAGTTGTGATTATTGTACTTAAATCATTTTTACAGGAAATAATGTTTTGCAATTATTAAAATTCTTATAATTATGCAATTACAACTTGCAGTTCCCAGAAAAATGTTCAGGTATTAATTCCTCTCATAAATACATATTATATAAACATAATAATATCTGATTATTTCAAAACATGAACTTATAAAGTAGTTTAGCATTTTAGCCACAATTGAAAATCGATAAATTATTTGAATTAAGAAACAATTTCTTTTTACACTTGTCATTTTCAGATCCTAAATAAAATTTTCATAAATTTTATTTTTTACGAAGCTGCTCATATTTGAATTTAAAAATTGTATTTTTCCCAAAAAATTTTTTCTTTATTATGTTGTAATTTAAGAAAAAAATTTTTAATTGAAAAAGCTGTTGTAATTTGATGCCAAATATTATTACAAATATTGCTTTAAAATTTTGATTTGGTTCAATAAGTCACGTTTGATTTATCATGGCTATCGCTTTTAAAAATGTTTTATAAAAGAATGCATTCAAAATTTAATAATGTTTTTAATGTAATTTTGAATGATTCTTTTTTTAACAAACATACATATATATTTTTAAAACAGAAACACTCACACATATATGTATATAAATAAAACTGTTTCTTTAACATGATGTTGAAAAATACCCTATTTTTCAATTTGCTAAGATTTTATAAGATTTAAAAAATTGGGAATAGAATAATTAATTAGAGAAAATAATGTCTCTTTATCTTTTTCAAATTCTTAGTATTAAAAAGTGTAAAGTTAAACCGACATCATAGACAAAGTTAATCTAAATTAGAAATAAAAATAGATTCTAACGACTGTATGAGTAACTATTTTTTTGCTAGTTAATTATTTTATTCTCGATGTTTTTAATCTAGGAAAAAATGCATATTTTTTAATTTTCTACTTATTTTTTCTGTGCTTTAATTTTAAGCTGATACAGCAATGTTTCTTTGCAAATCAGCTGAAGAAAAAAAATAAAAAAACAGAACAATTAAGGAGCAAAAAGTATCAATTAATTTTATATAAATTAGATTTGGTCATACTATATGAGACTAATAGACGTTATTACCTTTTTATTTGTATAATTTTTTGCTCACGTTCTAGAAATAATTTTAAGATAAAGCTGAGAAATACACAAGATATTCGATGTGTGAGTTATGTTTGTCTTATATGTCGCATGTTTTTGCGTTTTGCATTCTGCACATCCGGGATAATTATTATTGGGTGTATCCACTTTTAAGCCTAGGAGCGTGATTTACCGACGCATTTGTAATTTCTAATAATAATATATTAAAAATATATATGCGACAGCAAATTATACTTCTCTGGTAAAAAGTGGGTACAACTATTAATAATCACCTTATATATGTATTCTGATCGTAATTATTATGCTTTGGTTTTTCGCATTGCGTGTTACGTTGTTGAATATTAATTCTTCTCAATGCTCCATCTATCTATAACGAAAGTCTGTAATCTTAATGTCCGTCAAGATTAGCTTTGGTTTAATTCACTCTTTATCTTTTTCGAGTTCTTAATGTTGAAAAAATATGTATGACCTAATTAAACCGAGATTACAAACAAATATACAATTATAGAAATGGACATTAATAACAGTATCGTTACATTATCATATCGTATCGTTTTTTACCATATGTAGTATTTGTACAACGGCGGTACAATGATATAGCGACAGTAACGGAATTATGTAATTCTTAACAACTGTATCGATACACTACTCGTTAGAGTTACAGAATCCTGCTATTGTGAAATTTTAGCAAAATCAAAAACTAATTCATATAATATGGTTTACGTATAATTTTTCTTTCGAGTTTTCTTAATATTTGTAATAAATGATAAGTAATTTATTTTTTTAATTATTAATGGAAATAATAAATATTACGGATTGTGATATAAAATACATATATAAAATTAAACCTTTTGTTTTAATTTTATATAAATGCACGTTTATTAATACATTAAACATATTTTTTAAATTAACTAAATTTTTTTTAATCGATATTTATTTATTTAAATTAGAATTTAATTTTTTTTCAGAATTTTGTAAAAATACAGAAGTTATGCACACAGAAAGTAAATTGTTATGTTTTAGAAAAGTTAAATTAGTAAAGTTATTTAAAAGTCAATTACTATCTCTATTAAATTAAAAATTTGTCTTGCTTTGAGCACTTTTATTTATCTTTAAATATTTTGTTGCTTACTTTAAATATTACAAACATATAATATATAAATGCTGCAAACACATAGTAAAGTATGCTTGATAAAAACTTGTATGTATTGAGCTATATATTAGGTAATACCAATCTTATTATATGTAAAATCAATTAAATCACTTTCTTCAAATTTTAAAAATTCACCCCTTAAGAAATTGCGTTATACGTGCCAAAATATTGCAAATTTTGAGAAACAGCTGAGTATTATAATAAAACACTAACGACATTAATGCTATTTACAATCTCTGAAAAAAATAAGCAATTCTTTCCCAATCAGTAAATATCGCAGACACGAGATAACTTAAACGACTGTACATATTAATTATTGTACTTACATTTTCAGGAAACAGACGTTATAGAAAATAATTATTTTGTAGAATTATTATTATTGACAAAATATGAATTCTAATTATTGCATATAAAGATCTCAGAAGATGGTGTATTAAACATTGAAAAAATTTCTCACCTCTTTTTGTTAATTACTTATTAAATTTTTTAAGTAAAATTATAAATATTGTTATTATAGATATTAATTATAAATAAACATTTTTCATAAGTTTCTTATTAAATTTGCAAAATTTAATTTGATTGAGAGTATAAAATTAAAATTGTAGTTTACTTACTTTTTTTGTTTCTGAATAAAATTTTCGTAAAGATATAAGTTAGAATATGAGACTGTTGTTTTGTTAATTATTTTATATGTATTTATTAAATAAAAATATTTCAAATAAGTAGCATAATTTGTACTGGAGAAATTAATGGTTAAAATTTTTACGAATTAAAGTCAAATTGTATTATACTTCTGTATAATGTATTTCAACACCACAATATTGCAATACAAAAATTGATTAAGCTAACAATTATCACATCTCGAAATATTCCTCTATTTCTCAAAGAGATGTTGTTGAATATAAAAGATTCAATAATTACATTAGATAATTAATATTTCCTGTTGTTTTCATGTTTTTCTTGTCCGGGTTTGTAGCAGAGTTATTTACGAGCGTTCTTCTTTTTTAAATCCTCAATAGATTTTGCGACAAGAGTTTGCCATTCATCAGGTTTATTTGTTGTATACCAATCCACTATAAAATTCATATTCTCCTTTTGTTTCTCAGTACATCTTTTACATTTACTACCGAGAGCATCGAAAAAAATCTCTGAAATTAAAACAAGAAAACTTGAAATACATTGTATTTAAGAAAGTTTAAAATTTTATGTTCTGTCTTTTTATTTTTATCCGTCTCTCTCTTTTTGTGCATTCATATAATTAATAAATATAGATGAAATGTTGGGAAAGTAAGTTTGAAACAGTAAAAATATCTTACCGATATATGCGATTTTTACAAAGAATAAGAATACAAATCTTTTTCGTTATAATTTTCAGAAATTAGAAAATTTATTCAAAAGTTAATAACATAAAAATTAATGGTTCCAAATAAAATATATAATATTTCTTCTACACATTTAGAATGTTTATTAATATTAATTGTGTAAGATATATTTGAGTAACATAATCTTTAATTAAATTTTAATGCCAGTTTTTCTTTGGAAAAAATTTGAAATATGTTAATACTACAACTTTTGCAATTTTTAAATTTTTAAAATTGTATATCTTTCTAATTAAGTAGGTTTAATCAAAATTAAGTTAAATAAAAATTTATTTTCTCAAAATTAGCTAAAAATTATTATTTATTTAGTCCTTTTCTTTATTGTTTTCGTCAAAAATTTTTTATTTATGCATAATTTAAATTTAATTATTACAAAACTGCTAATATTATACATAAAAAATAATTGACTAATGTATATACTGAAAAATGAACTTGCTTCCTAATTAATTAAAGAATGTGTCATAAAATTCTATTTGTTGCAACACTCTGTATAAAAATACCTTTAAAGAACTTTGCATCGGCTGTTACGCACGACGATGTTCCCATAAAACAATTGTAATATTCACGACGCAATCTATCGTTCGTAATGATACCCGGAACGTCAACGCCGTCGAACTTATCGGAGTAGAGGTCTTCTTGCGTGGCAACGCACATTAGTGCAATACCGATGATTGTTATGATGCAGCTTAACCGAGCCATCGTTTCTTCTATTTTTACAGTAACTCGTGAGATACTGAATGAGCAATCAAATTTGCATGTCTTTTATATAGTTAACATGAAGAAAAAAATGGCATCTAAGATCATTTAGATATTTACATATCATACATAACATTTACTTACCTGAGTGTAAGTGAAAAAACAAACAGTTGTAGTTAATGTACTTAAATCATTTCTGCAGGCAATAATGCAAATTTGCATTTGAATAATTTATTAAAATCTTTATAATTATTCACTTGCAACTTGTAGTTCTCAGAAAAATGTACTCAAACATTAATAACTCTCATAAATACATATTATATAAATATAATAATTTCTGATAATTTTGAAACTTTAACTTATAAAGTAGTAGCATATCAGCCACAATTGAGAATCGATAAATTATCTGAAATTAAGAGGTAACACCACTGTAAAGCCTCCAAAAAAACTCATTTTTGATCATTTTTATGGGAAAACAAAAACGGTAACGCACATCCGTTTTAAGCACCCTATTCTACTTACTTTAAAGTATTAAAAAAATTTTTTTTGCATTTTTTTATTACAAAACGGCGGCGACAAAGCTTGGTAAAAATAACTACTCGTTTCGGAAGATGCCTTACTGCCGCATCAAAATCTGTACCAATTTTTGCTTTAGAACAAAACACCAATTTTTTAAAAATTCTTTATGTCATTAGTTAGCGAACTACGTACGGAAATTAAAAAATAATTTTTTTTATATATAATGACACAAGTTTGAAAAAAAAAATTTATTTTTTTGCTAATTAATTATTTTATTTTCGACAGTTTTACCCTAGGCAAAAATGTATATTTGTATCTAATTTTCTACTTTTTTCTTGTGTGCTTTAATTTTGAACTAATATAGCCATGTTGTTTGTGAATTGGCTGAAGCAAAAAATAAAACGACAAAGCAATTAACAAGCAAAAAATAAAAACGAATTTTACATAAATTACATTCGGACATACTATGCTAGCTCAATAGACATTATTACCTTTTTATATGCATAATTTTTTGCTCACGGTCTAGACATAATTCTAAGACAGCAGAGAAATATACGAGATATTTGACGCACGAGTTATATTTATTTTATATCGTATGCTTTTGCGTTTTACATTCTTCATATTATACATACGTACATATATATATATATATATATATATATATATATATGTATGTATGTATGTATGTATGTATGTATGTATGTATGTATGTATGTATGTATGTATGTATGTATGTATGTATGTATGTATGTATGTATGTATGTATGTATGTATGTATGTATGTATGTATGTATGTATGTATGTATGTATGTATGTATGTATGTATGTATGTATGTATGTATGTATGTAGGTATTCTGATCGTGATCTTTATGCTTTGGTTTTCCGCATTGCGTGTTACGTTGTTGAATATTAATTCTTCTCAATGTTCCATCTATCTATAGCGGAAGTCTGTAATCTTAGTGTCCGTCAAGGTAGATGAGCTTTGATTGGTTTAATTCATTCTTTATCTTTTCCGAATTCTTAGTGTTAAAAAAAATATATAAACTAGTTAAACCAAGATTACAAACAAATATACAATGGTAGAAATGGATATTAATAACAGTATCGTTACATTATCATTTTGTAACGTTTTTACCATATGTAATATTTGTACAACGGCAGTACAATGATGTAGGGACAATAACGAGATTATGTAATTCTTAACAACTGTATCGATACTACTCGTTAGAGTTATAGAATCCTGTTATTGTGAAATTTTAGAGAAATCGAAAACTAATTCATATAATATGGTTTATATATAAATTTTCCTACGAGCTTTCTTAATTGTAATAAATAATTATTTTTTAATTATTAATGGAAATAATAAATGTTATAAATTGTGATATAAAATACATATATAAAATTAAACTTTTTTGTTTTAATTTTATATAAATGCACGTTTATTAATAAATTAACTTTTTAAGTTTACTAAATTTACTAAAAATCGATTATTTAATTAATTAAATTAGAACTTAATTTCTTTCAGAATTTTGTAAAAGTACAGAAGCTATGCACACAGAAAATAAATCGTTATGTTTTAGAAAAGTTAAATTAGTAAAGTTATTTAAAAGTTAATTACTATCTCTATTAAATTAAAAAGTTCATCTTGCTTTAAGCACTTTTATTCATCTTTAAATATTTTGTTGCTTATTTTAAATATTACAAACATATAATATATAAATGCTACAAACACATAGTAAAGTATGCTTGATATAAAGCTGTATGTATCGAACTAGTTCAGAACATAAAAAAATTAGCAACCAAAAGAAAAAAAAAATCATATATCGCTCATTTGTTAAATAACGATATAACTAAAAAATTGCTATTTCTAAAAGAAACAAGAAATAAGATAAAACAAAATATATAAATAACAAATAAGTATTATCTGTTGTTAATTACTGTTAAGTTAAAAATGTACTCGCAATATATATTACGTATGTGAAATGTAATTAAACACGTAAATGACATATAAAAGGCATGTAAACAAACTGTGATATTTATAGCTAGCTGTTGTCAAATTATCTTCGGAGAGCAATTGAAAAAAAAATACGAGTAACGCAACTTATTTTTTTTAATTATTAGTGTAATGTCCTTATTGTCAAACTATACGTAATTTTAATTTTGCTTTCACATCAAATCAAAGATTTAGACTGGAGTTGGACAAATCCATTCAGTGGCTGTTAATCATAATTACATGATTGGATTGTTGTGTATTCATTAACAAAGTCCATTGTCATTAGGAATTATACTATTCTATCATGTGTGGCTCACTTGGTGATATATTAATCATATCTTTTTTTTAGGTATACACAAGCGAGAATTAAAAGTCCTAAATATATTGTGCAAAGAAGGGAAACATGAACCCGTGTGAAGTAAGTCCCCCAACATTAAAAAGAAATAAATTTTTTTTAACTTATTCGATTGCTCATTGTTTGCACATTTATGCACACTTTATATTTTCGTTTGCATACTTCTAGTAAAAAAGTTACTTAAAAAATAATTTTTGAGGGGCCAACTTCACAATCGTCCCCAACTATGAGCAAGTTAGATTCCAATAGTCTTTAATGATAGATTTTTGTTTGCCCATTTCAACAAAACATAATTTTCATGGAATTTGGAGGAGACGTACCGCGACAGACGAAAAGTGTTCAAGTTGCGAACAGCTTGTAAACGCATCCTTTTCGAGGCTCGTGAATGACAGTTGTGGCCATACCAAGTGCCGAATGTGCCTGCTGTAGGAGGAGCATGGACGCAAAATCTGTCAGACTGAACTCTGCGTAACAGTAAGAGGTGTTGAAAATTACTTAAGTACATTCGAGCGTGGTTTTTGTCAAATTCTTTCTCAAACTGACCTTATTTAAGTTGTCTCATTTGTCTCTTTCATGCATTGATAATTAAAACTTTTTGACACAGAAGAATGTTACATCGCGAACGCAGATTTGAATGAAGCAAAAAAGTCACCAGGTGAGGAGATTGTGCTGCCGTTAGAAATGGTCAAAAATAAGGATTCTAAATCTAAGCAAGATTGTTCGCCGCAAGTGAATCGTCTGATATTTATGAGATCACCACTTTTGGTTCTACAAAGAGTCCTACAAATTTGTAACAAATAGTGCAGCCAATAGTGATAAATTCAGTCAAACGAACAATCCAAGAATAGAGTCCTACGATGTAGCGTTGAGCATTCAGAGCCACTTAGAAAGCGACAGTAAGCGTGATTTAAAGGATCTGCAGAATCCGCATGTAAAAAATGTAGATATCAATCTAATCTTTTAAGATATTTATAATTATGTTATACATTTTATTTTTATATTGACGATACTTTAATAACACATAATCAAGTAGATTTAATAACTACATCTTAATTATTGTACTTATTGTTCACATTTTCGGGAAAGAGACGTTATAGAAAATAACTATTTTGTAGAATTATTGTTATTGAAAAAAAATTAAATCTAACTATCGCATATCAAGATCTCAGAAGATGGTATATTAAACTTTGGAAAAATTTTTCATTTACATTTTTAATCTCTTATTATATTTTTTAAGTAAAGTTAAAAATATTATTATTAGAGATATTAATTATAAATAAACATTTTTCATAATTTTTTTATTAAGTTTGCAATATTTAATTTGAATGAGAATATAAAATTAAAATTGCAGTTTACTTACTTTATCTGTTTCTGAATAGAATTTTCGTAAAGATATAAGTTAGAATATGAGATTATTGTTTTGTTAATTTTTTTATACGTATTTATCGAATAATTATATTTCAAATAAGTAGCATAATTTGTACTGGAGAAATTAATGATTAAAATTTTTATTATAAAATAAAGTCAAATCCTATTGTATTTCTGTATAATATATTTCAACAACACATTATTACAATACAAGAATTAATTAAGCTAATAAATGTAACAATTCGAAATTTTCCTCTATTTCTCCAAGAGATGTTGTTGAATATAAAAGATTCAATAACTACATAAATAATTAATATATCCTGTAATTTTCATGTTTTTCTTGTCCGTTTGTAGCAGCGTTATTTACGAGCGTTCTTCTTTTTTAAATCCTCAGATTTTGCAACGGCAGCTTGCCATTTATCAGGATTATTTGTTGTATACCAATCCTGTATAATCTTCATATATTCCTTTTGTTTCTCAGTACATCTTTTACATTTATTACCGAGAGCATCGAAAAAAATATCTGAAATTAAAACAAGAAAACTTGAAATACATTGTATTTAAGGAAGCTTAAAATTTTATATACTATCTTTTTATTTTTAACTGTTTCTCTTTTTTTGTGTATTTATATAATTAATAAATATAGATAAAATGTTGAGAAAGTAAGTTTGAAACAGTAAAAATATCTTACCGATATATACAACTTTTACAAAGAATAAGAATTCAAATCTTTTTCGTTGTAATTTTCAGAAATAAAAAAATTTATTCAAAAGTTAATGACATAAAAATTAATGGTTCCAAATAAAATATATAATACTTCTTCTGCACATTTAGAATGTTTATTAATATTAATTGTGTAAGATATATTTGAGTAACATAATTTTTAATTAAATTTTAATGTCAGTTTTTCCTAAGAAAAAATTCGAAATATGTTAATATTAATTTTTGCAATTTTCAACTTTTTAAAATTGTATATCTTTCTAATTAAGTAGGTTTTCTAAATTTATTACGTTAATTTTTCTATGAGATTTTCAGAAATTTTTTTAAGAAAGTGATAAATACTTTTCAAAAAATTTATTTTTGTCCTTTACTTATTATAGTTTGAAAATTGATTTGCCATTTTTAAATAGAAATATGAATAATAACTTCTTTCAAAAACATTTATTTTTAAAAATATTTAATTATTTTCTACCCAAAAATTTCTAAAATATTAGCACAATAAAATATAAAACACTTAAATCTCTTGAATGAAAATTCATTTTCTCAAAATTAGCTAAAAATTATTATTTATTTAGTCGTTTGCTTTATTGTTTTCGTCAGAAATTTTTTATTTATGTATAATTTAAATTTATTTATTACAAAACTACTAATATTATACATAAAACATAATTGATTAATGTATTGAAGAATACTTGCTTCCTAATTAATTAAAGAATCTGTCATAAAATTCTATTTGTTGCAATACTCTATATAGAAATACCTTTAAAGAACTTTGCATCGGCTGTTACGCATGGCGATATTCCCATAAAACAATCATAATATTCATTACGCAATCTATTGTTCGTAATGATACTCTTAACGTCAATGCCGTCGAACTTATCGGAGTAGAGGTCTTCTTGCGCGACAACGCACATTAGTGCAATACCGATGATTGTTACGATGCAGCTTAACCGAGCCATCGTTTCTTCTATTTTCACAATAACTCGTGAGATACTGAATAAGCAATCAAATTTGCATGTCTTTTATATAGTTAACATGAGGAAAAAAAAGGCATCTAAGATAATCGAGATATTTACATATCATACATAACATCTAGAGGCGCGGTCGCGACTCGCGCCTGTGTAGGAGAAGCGAGTCGCAGACCGACCCTCTTTTACGCGAGTCAGCGAGTTCCAAGCATGCGAGATTATCAGATCTCACTAATGGCTGAACCGATCAAGTTCTGAGCAGTCTCAAACGATAGCTTGGCCCCGACTTGTATAATAAAAGGGTTTTTATTTTTCCTCCCCGTGCCCTACGAACGGAGATATCGCAACGCAAAGTCGAAATCTCAATTTTTAAGAAACGTCATCGTCGCCAAGATTTTCTTGTCCAGTACATATTTTCGACACAAAGAGGCGTTCGCTATTATATTATATTAGCTATATTCAATCAATCATGTCATGCACCTTCATTTAACCTGAATAGTAGTTGTCACCTAACGCAACTGACCATTCCGTCACGGCAATTCCGGTGCGAACAATCCTTCAATCCGTTTTCCGCCCGGTTAAGAATAATCAGTACAAAATTACCGTTTCAAAAAAAAAGGTAAGAAAAGGCATCATGTGTATGTGCGCGCACCTAAAAACATTTTTTTTTTTCTGCAACTGGTACTAACTCTGTGTTAATTGAAAAACTTACTATGCCAGCCCATGTCGTAATATCTTGAACTTTAATATACCTTTGTGAATTACAATATTACATTTTATTCCATTTTTTTTCTTACAATTTTGTCAAGTTGAAATCATGACTTTTATTACAAAAAAAATACAAATTGCTTGACACTGCAAAACGCATGATATCAGTATAAAATTACCTTTTCAAAAAAAAGGTAAAGAAAAGCACCAAGTATGCGTGTGCGTGCACTTTATCTTTATTTTTTTTCTAAACCCAAATGATATTATTTTTGTATTTTAACAGAAAAAATTTTTTATGCTAATTTAATTTTATAAAATCCAAGTAGTACTACTTCGTACTTTATATTTTCATTGAAAAATTTTCCTATTCTAACCCAATTGGTATGTATTTGATTCGCTAAAACCTAAGTAACAGTGTAAATCGTGTCTTATTACAGAAAAAAAAAAAAGAAATTACATATTGCTTAATACTACAAAACGCGTGATATCAGTACAAAATTACCTTTTCAAAAAAAAAGGTAAAAAAAGCGCCTATGTGTGTTGCGCGCAACTTATTTTGAAATTGTGTAATTTAATAAAAATGATATACGTTTATTAAAAAGAAAATGTGTGAAATCTTTTAAAATGCACCTATTATAAAGAGAATATACTTTTTCTACAAAATTAAAGTAGTCGTTTGTAATTTTGTATTTGTAATTTCTTTGAAAAACATTCCTATTCTAACCCAACTGGTAGTATCTTCAATTTTTATACAAAACCCACGTGGTACTATCTTTGTATTGTTATTGAAAAATCTTCGTATTTTAAAAATTCAAGTGATAACATCTTTAATTCTCATTGAAAAATTTTATTCTAACCCAAGTAGTATTTCCTTAAATATTGTGTAATTTAATTCAACCTAAATGCATTTTTCCAAAAAATCTTTTAAACAATCAAAGTACTATTTTTGTATTTTTATTAAAAAATCTTTCAATTTTAACCCAAGTGGTT
Organism: Solenopsis invicta; assembly: GCF_016802725.1. Classification (NCBI taxonomy): domain Eukaryota; kingdom Metazoa; phylum Arthropoda; class Insecta; order Hymenoptera; family Formicidae; genus Solenopsis; species Solenopsis invicta. Next base: position 10,152,915 of record NC_052672.1, on the reverse strand, counting down.
GTATTTAATTTTAATAAGTTTCAATGGAATATTTAACATTTAATTTAAAAGATTAAAGAGGAAACGGTACAAAATGAGAAAATTTTATTAAAATAAAAAATTTTTTATGTACAAAAACATGGCGCTGCTAGATAGGAAAAGCAATGAGAAGAATTGAATAATTTCTGTACAAAACCTAATTGCTACTATCTCTGTATTGTCATTGAAAATCTTCCAAACCAAGTGGAATTTCTTATGTCTTTTCTGCTTTTCCTATCTAGCAGCGCCATGTTTTGGTACATAAAAAATTTTTTATTTTAATAAAATTTTCTCATTTTGTACCGTTTCCTCTTTAATCTTTTAAATTAAATGTTAAATATTCCATTGAAACTTATTAAAATTAAATACAACCACTTGGGTTAAAATTGAAAGATTTTTTAATAAAAATACAAAAATAGTACTTTGATTGTTTAAAAGATTTTTTGGAAAAATGCATTTAGGTTGAATTAAATTACACAATATTTAAGGAAATACTACTTGGGTTAGAATAAAATTTTTCAATGAGAATTAAAGATGCTATCACTTGAATTTTTAAAATACGAAGATTTTTCAATAACAATACAAAGATAGTACCACGTGGGTTTTGTATAATTACTTACCTGATTGTAAGTGAAAAAAAAACAGTTGTAATGATTGTACTTAAAGCATTTCTGCAGACAATAATGCAAATTTGCATTTAAATAATTTATTAAAATCTTTATAATTATTCACTTGCAACTTGTAGTTCTCAGAAAAATGTACTCAAACATTAATAACTCTCATAAATACATATTATATAAATATAATAATTTCTGATAATTTTGAAACTTTAACTTATAAAGTAGTAGCATATCAGCCACAATTGAGAATCGATAAATTATCTGAAATTAAGAGGTAACACCACTGTAAAGCCTCCAAAAAAACTCATTTTTGATCATTTTTATGGGAAAACAAAAACGGTAACGCACAATCCGTTTTAAGCACCCTATTCTACTTACTTTAAAGTATTAAAAAAATTTTTTTTGCATTTTTTTATTACAAAATGGCGGTAACAAACTTGGCAAAAATAACTACTCGTTTCGGAAGGTGCCTTACTGCCGCACCAAAATCTGCTCTAATTTTTGCTTTAAAACAAAACACCAATTTTTTTAAAATTCTTTATGTCATTAGTTAGCGAACTACGTACGGAAATTAAAAAAGAATTTTTTTATATATAATGACACAAGTTTGAAAAAAAATATTTATATTTTGGCAAAAATTTTGCAGAAAATTGTTTAATAAAGAAGTACGATGCTTTAAAGTACAATCCTTTAAACTTCCAAAAATGACACTTAGAGATCCTTCTTTGCTTTTAGACCTTTTGTACCTTATTTCTAAGACCTTAAAGCATCATTTAAGCAAAAGAAAAAGAAAATCAATTTTTTTGAAAATTCTACAGTGGTGTGTTACCACTTAAAAAATAATTTTTTTTTTCACTTGTCATTTGTAGATCTTAAAGAAAATTTTCTTAAATTTTATTTTATACAAAACTGTACATATTTGAATTTGAAAATTACATTTTTCTGAAAAAATTCTTTTTTCTTTTTGTTGTAATTTAAGAAAAAAGTTTTGAATTAAAAAAAGCTATCGTAATTTGATGCCAAACATTATTACAAACATTGCTTTAAAATTTCAATTCGGTTCAATAAGTCATGTTTGATTTATCATGGCTATTGCTTTTAAAAAAGTTTTATAAAAGAACACATTCAAAATTTAGTAACGTTTTCAATGTAATTTTGAATAATTTTTTTTAACAAACATACATGTATATTTTCAAAACAGAAACATACACTCCTACGTACATGAATATAAACAAACTGTTTCTTCAACATGGTCTTGAAAAATATCTTATTTTTTAATTTGCTAGAATTTTATAAGATCAAAAAAATTGAAAATAGAATAATTAATTAGAGAAAATAATGTCTCTTTATCTTTTACAAATTCTTAGCATTAAAAAAGTATAAATAAGTTAAACCAATATCATAGTTAAAGTTAATCTACATTAGAAATAGAAATGGATATTAACGACAGTATTAGTTAATATTTTTCTGCTAATTAATTATTTTATTTTCAGTTTCCCCCTAGGCAAAAATGCATATTTGTATCTAATTCTCTACTTTTTTCTTTTGTGCTTTAATTTCGAGCTAATATAGCCATGTTGTTTGTGAATTGGCTGAAACAAAAAATAGAAAAACAAGGCAATTAATAAGCAAAAAATAAAAATAAATTTTACATAAATTACATTCGGACATACTATGCTAGCTCAATAGACGTTATTACCTTTTGATATGCATAATTTTTTGCTTACGTTCTAGACATAATTCTAAGATGAAGCAGAAAAATACACGAGATATTTGACGCACAAGTTATATTTCTCTTACATACCGTATGTTTTTGCGTTTTACATTTTTCATATTATATATATATATATATATATATATATATATATATATATATATATATATATGTATGTGTGTATGCATGTACGTATGTATGTATGTATTCTGATCATGATCTTTATGCTTTGGTTTTCCGCATTGCGTGTTACGTTGTTGAATATTAATTTTTCTCAATGCTCCATCTATCTATAGCAGAAGTCTGTAATCTTAATGTCCGTCAAGGCGTAGATTAGCTTTGTTTGGTTTAATTCACTCTTTATCTTTTCCGAATTCTTAGTGTTAAAAAAATATATATAAACTAGTTAAACCGAGATTACAAACAAATATACAATGGTAGAAATGGATATTAATAACAGTATCGTTACATTATCATTTTGTAATGTTTTTACTCTCTAAATTTTGTGGAGTGGAATTTCATCTAAAAGTGTGGAATTCCACTCTAAAAGTGTGAAAATCCTGCCACTCTTTATCAAGACTGGCAGGATTTTCACACTTTTAGAGTGGGATTTCACTCCAAAGATTTTAAAGTGTACCATATGTAATATTTGTACAACGGCAATACAATGATGTAGGGACAATAACGAGATTATGTAATTCTTAACAACTGTATCGATATTACTCGTTAGAGTTATAGAATCCTGCTATTGTGAAATTTTAGAGAAATCAAAACTAATTCATATAATATGGTTTACATATAAATTTTTTTACGAGCTTTCTTAATTGTAATAAATAATTATTTTTAATTATTAATGAAAATAATAAATGTTATGGATTGTGATATAAAATACATATATAAAATTAAACATTTTTGTTTTAATTTTATATAAATGCACGTTTATTAATAAATTAACCTTTTTTTAAGTTCACTAAATTTACTAAAAATCGATTATTTAATTAATTAAATTAGAACTTAATTTCTTTCAGAATTTTGTAAAAGTACAGAAGCTATGCACACAGAAAATAAATCGTTATGTTTTAGAAAATTTAAATTAATAAAGTTATTTAAAATTTATTTACTTATTATATTAAATTAAAAAATTCGTCTTGCTTTAAGTATTTTTTAGTATCTTTAAATATTTTGTTATTTATTTTAAATATTACAAACATATAGATATATGAATGCTGCACGTAGTAAAGTATGCTTGATATAAATCTATATGTATCGAGCCAGTTCAGAATATAAAAAAATTAGCATAAAGAAAAGAAAAAGAAAATCATATATCGCCCATTTGTTAAATAACGATATAACTAAAAAATTGCTATTTCTAAAAGAAACAAGAAATAAGATAAAACAAAATATATAAATAACAAATAAATATTATCTGTTGTTAATTATTGTTAAATTAAAAATTTACTTGCAATATATATTACTTACGTAAATATAAATATAATTAAACACGTAAATACATATAAAAGGCATGTAAACAAACTGTGATATTTATAGCTAGCTGTTGTCAAATTGTCTTCGGAGAGCAATTGAAAAAAAAAAATACGAGTAACGCAACTTAATTTTTTTAATTATGTAATGTCCTTATTGTCAAACTATACATAATTTTAATTTTGCTTTCACATTAAATCAAAGATTTAGACTGGAGTTGGACAAATCCATTCAGTGGCTGCTAATCATAATTACATGATTGGATTGTTGTGTATTCCTTAACAAAGTCCACTGTCATTAGGAATTATACCATTCTATCATGTGTGGATCACTTGGTGATATATTAATCATATCTTTTTTTTAGGTTTACACAAGCGAAAATTAAAAGTCCTGAATGTATCGTGCAAAGAAGGTCAACATGAACCCGTGTGAAGTAAGCCCCCCAACATTAAAAAAAAGTTAATTTTTTTTAACTCATTTGGTTGCTCATTGTTTGCATATTTATACACACTTTATATTTTCGTTTGCATATTTCTAATAAAAAAGTTACTTAAAAAATAATTTTGGAGAGGCCACTTCACAATCGCCCCCAACTATGAGTAAGTTAGATTCCAACAGTTTTTAACGATAGATTTTTGTTTCTGAATAAAATTTTCGATTTTTTATAAAGATATAAGTTAGACTATGAGATTATTGTTTTGTTAATTTTTTTTACACGTATTTATCGAATAATTATATTTCAAATAAGTAGCATAATTTGTACTGGAGAAATTAATGGTTAAATTAATGCTAACATTTTTATGAAATAAAGTCAAATCCTATTGTATTTCTGTATAATATATTTCAACAACACGTTATTACAATACAAGAATTAATTAAGCTAATAATTATAACAACTCAAAATTTTCCTCTATTTCTCCAAGAGATGTTGTTGAATAAAAGATTCAATAACTTTATAGATAATTAATATTTCCTGTTGTTTTCATGTTTTTCTTGTCCGTTTGTTTTAGCAGCGTTATTTACGAGCGTTCTTTTTTAAATCCTCAGCTTTTGCAACGGCAGCTTGCCATTCATCAGGTTTATTTGTTGTATACCAATCCTGTATAGTCTTCATATGTTCCTTTTGTTTCTCAGTACATTTTTTACAGTCATTATTTAGAGCTTCGGCAAAAATCTCTGAAATTAAAACAAGATAACTTGAAATATGTTGTATTTAAGAAAGCTTAAAATTTTATATTCTGTCTTTTATTTTTATCTGTCTCTCTCTTTTTGTGCATTCATATAATTAATAAATATAGATAAAATGTTAGGAAAGTAAGTTTGAAACAGTAAAAATATCTTACCGATATATATGTGCGGTTTTTACAAAGAATAAGAACACACTTCTTTTTCGTTATAATTTTCAGAAATTAGAAAATTTCTTCAAAAGTTAATGACATAAAAATTTCTGATTAATTATTCTAAATAAAATATATAATATTTCTTGTGCACATTTAGGATGTCTATTAATATTAATTGTGTAAGATTTGAATGACATAATCTTTAATTAAAGGATCCCGCAGAATCCTTATACGAAATGGCTTTCGGCTAATTTTTGAAAAAATTTGATATGTTGTAGTTTTCAACACGTAAAACAAAAGTTATGGCCCCAAGGTCTGATCACGGGTAGTTTTCTAGATACAGAACTCCAAAGTTGGACTTTTCGTACCTTATTGCAGCGAAAAGTCCAACTTTGGAGTGCTCTCGAAAACTACTTGTAATCGGACCTTGAGGCCTTGGACACTTTTGTTCTACGTGTTGAAAACTACAACATATCAAATTTTTAAAAATATTAACCGAAAGCCATTTTCCATAAAAAAATAGTTCTGCGGGGTCCTTTTAATGTCAGTTTTTCCTTAGAAAAAATTCAAAATATGCTGTTAATATTATAACGTTTAAAATTTTCAAATATTTTTAACTGTGTATTATATCTTTCTAATTAAATAGGTTTTCTAATTTATCACGCTAATTCTTTTATAAAATTTTCAAGAATTTTTTAGAAAAGTGATAAATACTTTTAAAAAAATTTTTCTTTGTCCTTTATTATTGTTTAAAAATTGATTTTCCATTTTTAAATAAAAATACGAATAATTTATTTTAAAAATATTTAATCATTTTCCCCCTAAAAGTTCTAAAATGTTAGCACAATAAAATAAGGAAAACTTAAGTTTCTAGAATGAAAAATTATTTTCTCAAAATTAGCTGAAAATTATTATTTATTTAGTCGTTTTCTTTATTGCTTTTGTCAGAAGTTTCTTACTTATGTACAATTCAAATTTAATTATTACAAAACTACTGATACATAAAAAATAATTGATTAATGTATTGAAAAATAGTTGCTTCCTAATTAATTAAAGAATCTGTCATAAAATTCTATTTGTTGCAATACTCTGAATAGAAATACCTTTAAGGAACTTCGCATCGGCTGTTTTGCATGGCGAAGTATCCATAATACAACTATAATATTCATTACGCAATTTATCGTTCGTAACGATACTCGCAACGTCAATGTGGTCGAACTTATCTGAATAGAGATCTTGTGCCGCAACACACATCAGTGCAATACCGATGACTGTTACGATGCAGCTTAACCGAGCCATCGTTTCTTCTATTTTCACAGTAACACGTGAGATACTAAATAAGTGATCAAATTTGCGTGTCTTTTATATAGTTAGCATAAAGAAAAAAATGGCGATGTTTAAGATAATAACTAATCTAGATATTAACATATCATGCATAATATTTCGCTTACCTGATTGCAAGTGAAAAAAAAACAATTGTGATTATTTTACTTAAATCATTTCCGCATGTAATAATGTTTTACATTTGAATAATTATTAAAACCTCTATAATTATGCAAATACAACTTACAGTTCCCTGAAAAATGTGCAGGTATTAACAACTCTCATGAATAAATTTTTTATAAACATAATAATTTCTGATAGTTTTGAAACTTGAACTTATAAAGTAGTTCTGCATTTTAGCCACAATTAAAAATCGATCAATTATCTGAAATTAGGAAACAATTTTTTTTACACTTGACATTTTCAGATCCTGAAAGAAATTTTCTTAAATTTTATTTTTTATAAAACTGTACATATTTGAATTTAAAAATTACATTTTTCCGATAAAATTCTTTCTTCTTTTTGTTGTAATTTAAGAAAAAAATTTTTAATTGAAAAAAGCTATTGTAATTTGATAACAAATATTATTACAAATATTACTTTAAAATTTCCATTCGGTTCAATAAGTCATGTTTGATTTATCACGGCTATTACTTTTAAAAATGTTTTATAAAAGAAAGCATTCAAAATTTAATAACGTTTTCAATGTAATTTTGAATAATTTTTTTTTAACAAACATACATGTATATTTCCAAAACAGAAACATACACTCACACATATATGTATATAAACAAAACTGTTTTATCAATAAGATGTTAAAAAATATACTATTTTTCGATTCGCTAGGATTTTATAAGATTAAAAAACTTGAGAATAGAATAATTAATTAGAAAAAATAGTGTCTCTTTATCTTTTTCAAATTCTTAGTATTAAAAAAGTGGAAAGTTAAACCGACATTAAAGACAAAGTTAATCTAAATTAGAAATAGAGATGGATATTAACAACAGTATAAATTACTATTTTTTTACTAATTAATTATTTTATTCTCAATATTTTTATTTTAGAAAAAAGTGCATATTTGTTTCTAATTTTCTACTTTTTTCTTTTGTGGTTTAATTTTGATCTAATATTGGGATTTTAACTATGGCCGCCTCAATAAGGTTATTCCATATCTGTGTTCATATTACACACTTAAATATGAGTGTGTAGTATGAACACAGACGTAGAAAATCCTTAATGAGGCGGCTATATTAGGCACGAGTTAAAATTACAAGAGCCATGTTTTTTGCGAATCGGCTGAAGCAAAAAATAAAAAAAAACAGAGCAATTTATGAGCAAAAAATATCAAATAATTTTACATAAATTATATTCAGATATGCTATGTTAGCTTAATAGACGTTATTACCTTTTTATTTGCATAATTTTTTGCTCACGTTCTAGAAATTATTCTAAGATAAAGCAGAGAAATACACAAGATATTTGAGTTACGTTTATCTTACATGTCGCATATTTCCACGTTTTGCATTCCGCATATACGAGGGGAAATTCACAGCCGGCATTGGTGTACAAAATTTCAGCAGTCGACTGCCGAAAAAAGTAAGCAGTGACCTATAATATTGACGGCATTGTCGTCAGTGGTTGGGGAGTGGTGAGCTCACTTCAGAGTCGGTTTTTCGATCATGGGGTTGAGCACACAAATTTTTTCTTGCATATTCCGAAAGTACATAAATAAAAGAATATTTTAAGCCTATAATCAATTTCATAATTGCTTTCTTTCTGGTAGTTTACTCTTGTACCTGAACGGTGGGGTGCTCACTTCAGGATCGGTTTTTCGATCACGTGGTTGAGCACAAAAATCTGGTCTTGCATATTTCGAAAGCACATAAATAGGAGAATATTTTAAGCCTATAATCAGTTTCAGAATTGTTTTCTTTCTGGTACTTTACTCTTGTACCGTTAATGTGTATTCGTACTTTCGGGACGATTTTCTGGTCGAAGAGATTGAGTACGAACATTTATTTATATATCGTTGGAAAGCACATAAAAAGCACTTAATTCTAGTGTAGTTATTTTTTTATTTTATTAATTATTTATATGAGTTAGTGCTGGCTTAACGTTAAGCTGGCACCCTCACCTTCAATCTCATTTTCCTGCTAAACCGCTCGGGCACAAAAATTTCAAATAGGGTACATAATTAGCACATAAAAAGCACTTAATTTTGGCATAAGTGGCGTTTCGATTTTTTGTGGTGGGGGTGCTAACTTAACAGACATTGTTATTTTTAGTATTCTATTGTTTGAAGTTAGGTATACCTATGCATAAGACATCACATAATAATGTGCAATTACAGTAAAATGTATAGAATTTTTAAAGAAGAATGTTTAAAATTTATTTTGATTACAAACAAATACAATATCAAGGTCATTATTTTGATTATTTTTATTATTATTTTTAGTGTTCCATTGTTTGAAGTTATATGCATAAGACAGCACATAATAATGTGCAATTACATTAAAATGTATAGATACAGTTCGTAAATAAAATTTTTGGAAGTTTTTTATATTATTGTGTAGAATACTTCGGGAAAGCTTTAGAATTCTTGTGCAGGCATTGGCGTATGGGCACGCGGTAGTGTTCATAATTGCATGGCATTGCCTTAATTTTAATATAGGATTGACGGCATTGTAGGCATTGACTAACAATAAGCATTGTCGGCAGTGTACAAAAATGTCGGCAGTGTTTTACAGCAATGCCAAAAATCGGCATTGGTGTACAAAATTTTGGGTTGTGAATTCCCCCTCGCGCATATATATATATATATATATATATATATGTATTTTGATCGTAGTTTTTATGCTTTGGTTTTCCGCATTGCGTGTTACGTTGTTGAATATTAATCGTTCTCAATGCTCCATCTATCTATAATGAAAACTTGTAATCTTAATGTCCATCAAGGTGAATTAACTTTGATTGGTTTAATTCACTTTTTATCTTTTCTGAATTCATAGTTAAAAAAATATATGAACTAGTTTAACCGAGATTACAAACAAATATACAATGGCAGAAATGGACATTAATAACAGTATCGTTACATTATCATTTTGTACATTATCGTTTTTTACCAAGCAAACTCAACAGCGAACGTATTCGTGTTCGTTATAATAACGTACCATATGCATATTTCATAAAAATCATTTGAAATTTTTACAGTAAATCTCTTTCTCTCTTATAAATTTTTATACGAAATTTATTACGACTGAAACTATAGGTTTCCATTTTTTCTACTTTTTTAAATATAAATTGTATTGACTTAAGTTAAATTTCAAAACGTCCTTTCCGAATTTAACTTTACTCGAAGTACATAGTACACGTAATGTATACTGCAATTACATCGAGTAAAATTTTCCTTGGAGAGAATATTTTGAAATATAGCTTAGAAATAGGAATTAAAGTTTTAGAATCAATTTCCTAAAAAAAAACACTATAGATAAATAATAATAAGTTAATTGTGTTATGACTCATTTATGTGTCATATCTCCCTATTGAAAAAAATCACGTGACAAAATCACATAATAAAATCACGTAACAAGTCACGTAATTAATGACATAAATCACGTAATGAAATGTTCCAAATCAGTACGTGATTTTTGAAAATCAGGTTTTGAAAATTACGTAATATTAAGAAATCACACAACTTTTTTTTAATTAATTAAATGTACATTTATCTAATTTTTTAAAAATAATATGATTTTTTTAATAGTACTTGATTTTTAAACCTTATAATTTTCAAAAATTACATATTGATTTGGAACATTTCATTACGTGACGTGATTTTATCATGTGATTTTGTCACGTGATTTTTTTCAGTAGGGCTTATTAATATTCATTGCGCGTTACATTCAGTATTTATTTAAAAAACTGATTCTAAAATTTTAATTCCTCTTCCTAATGTCTTAATATTCCTCCATTGTGCGCAGGGCCTTCTAGTATTCGAAGATGTACACTCCTGACTCGCTCGTAACATACACGTATATACAACATATGTGTTTGTATATTCCCTCTATCTGTCATGGGGAGCTTCGTTCTGACATCACTGCTTTAACAACTTCACGTCGTGTTTTATGCAGAATGAAATCCCCTAGGAATGAAAACGTTCGTCGGGTTGTCGCGGGAATAGTTTGTTATCGGAGGCCTTGATCTAATTGTTTGTAAATTTGTAAACATTAATCAGATAAACCGCGTTGATTACTCGTGCATCCGGATATGAGTTTATACAGTGTTCAATCTTTTGCAACGTAACGTATTATGAGGCTGCAACAAGAAACTAACCTAAAGGGAACGTTTTGGACGCAACATAGTCGGTATTATCGTCTCTGATTGCCCACAAAATCTTATTAAACGATGAGCGATGCGTATCAAGGGCCTGCTATTGTTGCTTATCTGCATAGCAGGGAGCAGCATCGTTTTCATCGCCTTCAGCAATCAACGACCTTCCATACAGACTCTGGTGACGGAGACTCACAAACAGTTGCGGAGCTTCCAGGTAAATACATAATTATTCAATAAGCTTTACTTTGCCGTTTATTCTTCTCACGAATCTTACACGCAGGATTTTGCTTTTAGGAAAATTTAAAAGACGTTGAGGAGAAACGTCTGGTAACTGATTCCAAGTACCTTGCATTGCTTGGTCTGGATGGACAAACAACCACCACACCGATCAGTTCCAAACCTCATAATGTAACGGTTGTGTCGCTCGTAAGGCCTGGAAACGAGCAATATATTTATGGCTTCGTTAGAAACGTCAGCCATTTTTTGCCAAATAATAGTATTGTAATTTATAGCGTCGGTTTAAACGAAGATTCTTTGCAAAATGTTAGGCTCGCCTGTAATTCTTCGAGATGTAATGTGACTCACTTTGATTTAAATCCATTCCCTGCTCACGTTGAAGATGACACGCTTCATGTTTATAGACCTTTAGTTATTCAAGTGAGTAATCCTTTAGAATGTTTATTTTTTGTTGTGGGAAAGTACCATACTAATTAAATAATGCTTTTATGCTGCAGACAGCTTTAAATACACTAGGTAGTATAATCTATATGGATTCCAATGTGCGTCTGAATTCGTCAGACATCGCAAAATATCTCTGTCCAAAATCTGGAATTTTGACTTGGCCTACAAGGCACGCCATTAGTTCACTGACGCATCCAAAGATGTACGAGTACTTTCATGCCTCTGCTGAGAGCTTCTTTTTTCTGCCACTGATTAGAGCATCACACTTAATAATTAGCAACTTCAAAGACATTAGGGAAAAAGTAATGCTGCCTTGGGTCCAGTGTGCATTAACGAGGGATTGTATCTCCCCCATTGGTAGGTACTTTCTTTGTAATTTTACATATAATTTCCAATTTTTATACTCCTGTATCTTTCTGTAATTTTTTGTTTTGCTGAAAAAATGTTTAGGAATTTTTCAATCACTTATATTGAGTTTTTAATGGAATATTTGTAGGCGCACAATCGGCGGGCTGTAGATTCAACAAAAAGCCACAATATCGATATTCTGGTTGTCACGCATATGACACCTCCGCATTAAACATAGTTTTGGGATTGCATTTTAACTTTGATGATACATACTATGTATACAAGGAGCGGGAGACGTATTTTAACAAGATTCAGCCCGAGGAGATCACCGAGGAGTACCTTATGATCACACGGCAAAACAACGCCACCGAGACCAATGTTAAGAACTTTATTCAGGAGCGCTAAATCTTTTTTGATCTCAATTTACCTTAGGTAAAAACGTCGGATAAGCACAACTTAATTTAAGATTGTTAAGCATTGCATTAAATTATAATAAATAGCAGAATGACCAACAAACTTTTGAAGTTATATTTCAACGCAAATTACTTTAAATCCTGAATCTATTCCTGTTTTTTCTATTCTTTTCTTCCATTCCTTAATTTCGTTACAGCGATAATTGAGTAAAATAATGATACTACATTTTTGTGTTGCAGTCTCATTACATTTATTTATAAGGCACTAAACTCCCGACATTTGACACGCATAGTTCATACAATTCATGAATCTATGTTTTCGAGAACATTACAGTAACACTTATACTTCTTTTAAGGAGACGACGAGAGCTAATTCAGGCCCTGGCGACGAAATTTTTTCACAAAATACATATTCTTTACCTAGTATATGTACAAATAAAACAACATTAAATACATATATTTTTAAATAATATAAAGAGCTTTAAGATTCTTTAAAATACAATTATTCTACACATTCGACATCATGAATAATCACTATTTAATATGGAGATTATCTGCGCGATCTATATTTATCAGCTTCTCTCTTACTCATAGTTCCGCAATACACATTTCAATGGATCGTATAAACATGTTAAAATATGACCGTGTTAGTATGAGGTCGGTGGAAATCTTTAGCATAATATGTTTACGCGATCATAGATTTCTCCTCTTCCTGAAGTCGCTCGATATCAGACTTGTTCATGAAATAATATGAGGGTTGCCGAGATTTCTGAAAACCAAGAAAATTAACTGTGTATTTTTTTGTCGGTTACTCGATAAAAATATGTAATTACCAGATCTTTGACGATGCGTTTCGCGCCCGCCTTGATCAAAATGTGACTCAAGACCTCCACGGACGGCACGCCCATTGCGTAATGAAGAGCGGTTCTATCCAACTAAAGCAAAAAAGTTTAACGTTTTTATGAATGTATTGCACGATATTTTTTTTTTTGTTATGATCTTAATGACAACCATACAGCACAGAATAGCAAAAACATTGCAAAATATTCCTACAATGATTTAGCAATAGTACAGTACAGATAAAATATCCGTTTTAAAAATATTGATATACGTAATGTTAATACAATATTATATTATATTGTTACAATGTTGTTGCAACATCACGTATCAATATTTTTAAAGCAGACATTTTTTATTATTGCTGCAGTGCTGTCGGAAAAGATAAAAGAAACAGACACAGATAAAATCTTTTTTCCATTATTTGCGCGCTTTACAAGTATACTTTTTTAATGATTCATACATTATCACCGATGCGTAATGTTTCCGGATATGTTTTAGCGATAAATTTAACGAGCTCTTCATCCTCCCGAAGTACAGCGATGTGCAAAGCGCATCGGCCGATCGAGTTCTTTCCAACCGCGAGCAATTTTCCACCCCCATTATTTTTATTCAAGAGTTCCTTGACTCGCTCCTCGTCGCCAGTCCGAATGGCTGCGTGTACTTCTTCACGTTGATTCTGGAATATATCAAATAATCGTATTAAAACGTATAAAAACGATAACTCAAAAAATAACGACACATTTCTCGCTGTTGATTGCCAACTTACCACATAATTAGGAATTGATTGTAGAAATTGCACGGTAGCTTCGTGTTCTCTTTGCGCGGCCACATCGATAATGTTTACTCCGTCATCTTCGGTGTCCAGAATATGATCGTAGCCCTCAAGCAAAAGCTCGACCAACTTTTCAGTCTCGCCTGTGTATCAGATTGAGATCGTATGACTTCTCGTCGTTTTTATGATGAGATTTTTTCTTTTCTTACCTCTTGCCGCAAGATAAACAACGAAACGGTCGATCTCCTCGACATTTTCTCGAATATTCGCCTGTTCTGCAACATCTCTGGCTGTCCGATATAATTCATCCCTGAAACCGACATTGACCTGCGTCTCCAGCAGCAGGTGATACAAGCCGTCCTTCGAATAGGAACGAACCGCCGCAAAATGAATCATACTTTGTCCATGTTCATCCTGAAAAAACATCGTTTTCATTCTTATTCATTGTCATTTTTATTTATATTGTAAAGGATCTTTCGATTCACAAATAAATTATAGCATTGATTCTAAATAAATTTATTGTACATTGAGAAAAAAATTGTTAATTTGACTAAGATTTTCAACTTAATTAAATTTTTTCAATTCAAGTATTTACATATTTAATTAAAATACACAACATACTTGAATTTTAAACATAAATAATTATATATATAAATAATGGAATTGAAGAAGTTTAATCGAGTTGAAAATTTTAGTCAACATTTTTTTTCTTAGTATGAATACGAGAGAGAAATTTGGACTATATTTTTATTCACGTACCCTATTAGGATTGCTAAATGTGGATTCAGGTATGTCTGAATCTGGGCTTCGTGGATAGCCATCATCAAACGTGTCGTTTTCGATATTATCCAAATTTTCTTCTTCGCGATCAGGTATAATGAGAACATCAGATTCCTAAAACCCAAGTAAAGAAAACAGCGTAAAGCAGTCGAATATTAATGCGAAAGCATTAATATTCTGCGGCGTTCAATTTTTTGTTCGTTCAAGTCAAACACATACCTCATTGGCTTTGTTCTTGCTAGCAAAGTTGTATAAATATGTCGCGAGATATGTGACCGGATCCGTTGGACGTGCGTTAGCAACTTCCGTTAACCCTTTAATTAAGGGATCACCCAGAGCTAAAGAATAAATAATTTGTTATATTAATTTCTATAAAGATATACAATTGTACAATACGATCCTTACATGCTGCTAAGTAATGTCCTTCCTCTGTACGAAATATCGGGATGTCATTGATGTCATCTGTAATATAAATCCATTAGATTGTCAGATAAATAAATAACAAAATATATAATTGAGCACGTGTTATTTTAATTAAAAAATTATGTTAAAGTAGCAATTAAGTCATAAAATGAAATTTTATTTTTAACTAGCATGCATGTAGTTCTTAATTTTAATATTTTCAATCTATTCTTTACTGAAAATGATTACTGCATTGCTATATAACATTCTACGTAGCACATGTGCAAACTTCATAAAGTTTTAATGAAACCCCAGGTAAAGTAATCCTTTGTTTGTTTCATTTCAGGTATCTCTATGATTTAAAAATTTTTTATATTGATGCAATAATAATTTTCAATTCTACCAAAGCTGTATTTTGAAACGCAGTGTAGTTCAGACAATTCGGCAAAACTTGACAGCAACACGTGATTAATATTTTGCAATACGTTTTTATAATACAATACAAGCTGAGGCCTATGTGCAAAAGCGTAGACAAACAATTGCATAACAAACACGGTTTGATTTGTGCTTGAAAAAAGTGAAATTGGTGATTATCTGTATAATATGATGAATAATTACAATCGCGCGCAATTTTCAATGAACAGACGTATAAATGTCAATTTTTTTTATCGTCTCGTTGATAACTTTCTCCTACTGTTGAACAGATTTTCAATTTCTATTTATTGTTTTCTTCTATTATAATATATATTTTATATTGCATGATAATTGCGATAGATTGATAGTAAAAATGTACAAAGTACACATACATTTATAAATACAATTTGACACTCAGACGCCTATTGGTTTATTTTTTAATTAACAAGTTCACATTGCGATGCTTAGAATAAGGATACATGGGTCCATATCAGGACGAATAATAACATTGAGTTGGAAAGACGTGTGCTTCGCCATTTTTTATTTTATGTGAACATCGACTCGTGCATTACATAAAGGAAGCTGTTGAACAGACTTTAACAATTTTTTAAGCTTGTTGTGCCACAATAATATCGCGTCCAGAATTTTGACTTATTCAATCTTACGTGAGAAAATAGTGTCATGCTTATGAAAGAATTATAAATATGAGAACCTATAAATACATAAAAAATAAAACATTTCCTATAATTCTCACAGTTGTAAAACAGTTACAAATTTTTGATTGTTTAAACGCTTATTAATTTTTTTTTAGTTACATTTTTTGTCGAGAATTCATGTAAAATCGTTGCTCATGCGAGTAATGTTACATTATATACAAAAATAACTTTTACATTTTGCAAAATTACCTCGAAAGAACACAGATATTTACAAGGCACGGTTGTGAGACATTGTGCGACAATAGTGTCGTGTACATAATGCTGATCATTTACTAACCTAATCAGCTATCCTGTGTTCTCGTCGCCGGTTAATCCGATTAAAATAGAGCGACTACTATTATTATTTAGCGTAATTTCGTAAGAGAGATGCTGGGTGCACGAGAGAAAACAAAATAACGTTCACACATCTTTCCAACGCATTTCCTTCTCTCTATCTCTCTCTTTCTCCCTCTCGCTCATTATAGTTATAAATGTTATTTAAAAAGCTCAGTCTGTGAAGAATAATTGACGCTCAAACATTGGCTGATAATTATCACAGAAGATTTCCATGAATAAGCGTAAGTGTTTCTTATACAAAGACTTAAGTGAAGATAAAGAACGAGATTTTCCAAGACGATCGATGATCACTAATGTTGTTGAATAAAAAATTAAGTTATCACCTAGAATGTCACTAAGTTATTCATTTAGTATCGCAATTAATGTCGATAAGTCATTTATTTAGTACCGCATGTGTCAAACATTTAGTACCGCAATTGAAAATGGAGATCATGATTCATTTTACGTCGAACAAGAATATCTAGTACACGATGAATCAGTCGTTTCGCTTCTTAATGTCTAAATATTTCTGAGTAGAGCTTTTGCCACACAAAATTCTCCAGAATAGATTGATGGTGTTTTTTGATCAGTTATTTAAAATTATCCATAAAAATTGCGGTTATTTCCAATAATTCTCGTTTGGTAATCATGGCGAGTTTGTTTTTGGCAAGCTGTTATTTATCAGTTTGATCTAGCAGGCAGAAGATGATTGAATTACAGATCATCCTTAAAAACTTAGAATCTAACGTTATTGTCCCTCGTAATCGTGACCATCGATTCGTCTAGGAATTTAGCTCCGTCCTGAGGCTCCTCGATACGGTCGTCCGCTTGCGAAATATGCCGGTGATGAGATTGGCGATCTTCATCGAATTGTTCACAGACAATTCCTTCTCCAGCGTAATGATATTGTGCACCGCTTTGGAAAAGTCCTGAAGGGTTTGTAGTTCGGTAATGCTTAGCGATTGCTGATTACCGACCCTCACCATGTCGCTCTTCACGGTGTCGCGTACGTTCAGGCCGCGCGTCACGCATAGGTGCTTCAAATTTTCAGGCGTTTTCGAAAGTTCAGGGAATCGCAAGATCAGGCAGAATCTGATGGTGTTGCCGAGAGTGTGCGGACGCGCGGTCAAGAAACCCAGCTTCTCATCCCGTTTAAACTTCAGCCTCTGATCGAATATCAGCATGAGTTTAGCCACTCTGACATAGGCGCGACCCAACAGGCCTGGCCGGTTCTCGTTGGTGCGACAAATGATCCTCAAGTGATCCTGGACGTTCACCCATGCGGCGAGATCGCCAGCGGTGGTGACGTACACACCGCGTCCGTAAGGCCAGTGCTTGCCGTGAAGACGCCGGTCGTCGTTCACTTCGACCTCTGTGATCGGCAATAGTAACCCAGCTGCCGCCAGTTGCGCCCGTATTCGACTGGGTTGTTCGAGAATTTCGTTGAGTGTGAAATACGTGCCGGCCTCGTCTTCGCTGCTACCTTCAGCCATCAGGACACTTATCTCTGGACTCATTAGTTGATTGGTGATTTCCCTCTCGACTTCTTCCAGTTGATTGACCGTCAAAGTCAATGGTAAGGTGTAATTGGCTAGATTCCGCGTACACTCTAAAATACCAGCTTGGACAAATTTATTGGTCGGATCTAGATCGTACTGTTCGATCGCGGAGACGATCGATTCATCCGGCTGGGCTTCTTCATCCTCCTCGGTATCTACGTTGATGTTGAAGAAATGTGGTGACGGGTGATCGGGTAGGTCGCCGCTCATGGTTACGCAATGCAGCTCCCGAACAAAGGGATCGAAAAACTCCGAAAAGACGACATAACTTTCAAAATCGGGCGCGACCACCCCGTAACCGTGATCTTCGTCCACGACGCTGCTGATGTTCGAGTAAGCGCTGCCGCTGGTCTTGTCACCGTTGGCCGTGATGCTACCGTACTTTTTCACAGAAGGCCAGATCACGTCAAAAAGATTGTGATCCATGCGAGTCACACGGTGCTTTAGCAAATCGAATATGGGCCGTTTCAGGCAACGAGTGACAAGTGTACCGGCGTTCGATGCAGTCTTCGGTATCGACAATCGTCGGTTGCCCGCCAACAATCGAAAACATCGTTCCAGGGTAGCTAGGATCTCAGGCTCGTTCACGTCACGCCGTGCTGAGTAGATATCACCTCCGGGCACTGTAGATCTCAGCCGAGTCAGCAGCAATGACGGTTGAAAGAACAGCCGGGTTAACAACCATCGGCGTTGAGAAGTGTAAGTTGATGAGAAAAAGCGAATAAGCAAATTTCGCGGTAACGTTAGTGACAATTGTTAAAGAGCGTATGTTGGAAAATTAGCTTCAAATGGAATACTCTACTTGAAGCAGCGTATGAGAAGATGAAATTAGTTTGTCTTTTACAATTTAAAATAATGATGTTTTGCACATTTGGAATGTTGCAAAATTTACACCCGGTAAAAAATTTTTCATATATAATTATATTATATAGTTAGACATAATTATACATCAAATATATCCATATATATTAAAATATATATAATTATGTATAATTACATATAATCATTGCACATAATTTCAATTCAATCATTATATATAATTATACACAATTATATGCGACTATATATAATTGTATATAATTATATATAAAATCTTGCAAAATTATATATATTTTAATATATATGGACATATGTGTTACATAATTATATATAACTATACAAAATTTTTTACGGGGTAATTTTGTAAAGAATAATTATTGAAAGACCAATTATTTCATGCTTTTTTTAGTGCGATTGTGAACCGGTGTGAAGTTAGCGCCCAACTTTATAAGAAATAAAAATGCTTAATACAGATCGATTGTACTTCATTTTTACCCGTTTGTATCACTTTTCGTTCGTACCTCAAGGAATAAAGAAATATTAGGGGATGAAAGAATGGCCAGCGCTCAACTAACAGATTATTAAATTTTGTTTATGCCATTCGACGTCGTTTGTGAGCATCGTTTGTATCCGTTTACACCTCTTTTGTTTTCGTTTGTACCTCAAAGGGTTCAGAGATACAGCACTTTTCAGTTTCACCAATCCTACCACCGAGAATTTACTCATTTTAACAGATATCGAAAAACGGCCAACGGAATTAGAAAGAGCGTCGATTGTACCCATTTGTATCACCTTATTTTCGTTTGTACCTCAAGGAATTCAAATATAAAAAAATTAAAAAGCGTAAAACTGAAAAGCGCTGTATCTTCGAACCCTTTCAGGTACAAACGAAAACAAAAGTGATACAAACGGGTACAAACAATTCTCTTTCAAATGCCGTGGGTCGTTTTTCGATATCTTGTGAAATGGCTAAGTTCTCGGTGAGATAGGGAGTAAAACTGAAAAACGCTGTATCTCCGCAACCCTTCAGGTACAAATGAAAACAAAAGAGGTACAAACGATGCTCTTTCAAATGGCATAAACAAAATTTAAAAATCTGTTAGTTAGGCGCTGACCATTTTTTCACTTTATTATAACTTTTGACTCGTTGAGGTACAAAAAAAATAGTACAAACAAGTACAAAGTACAATCAATATGTATTAAGCATTTTTGTTTTTTATAAAGTTGGACGTTAACTTCACACCGGTCGATTGTGAAGCAAATAAATCGCTTTACAATTAGAATTCTTTTTTTTTCTTGATATTACAATAATTATAGAACGTTCTAACATAAATGATTGAATTTGGATAAATTATTGAATATGTGATGAATTTATATTTCACGCCTTAGCTCGATCAACACGCTGAAATGTTATGTATTGACTACATGCTGTTATAAAAATAATTGAGCAAAGCGCCAAATCAATCCGCAAAATCAGAAACTGTCACTAAAGAGAAAACACTTGTGCTTTCAGCAAATATTATATTCGACTGAGATTCTTACGCGGTATTTGAGGGATGACCTGATTGCGCTTGTCTAAAAAAATATATTGATAGTGTACGAAACGAATATTATAAAATAATTAATTTTTCACAAAAATCAACCAAGTTCAAAAAGTTAAATTTTCACAAAACAAAAAAACTTCTCATCTTCAAACCATTTATTGTATAAATATAATAAATTTTTCAAACATATAATATGTATAAAAATGAAGTTTTAGGCTTTCATTACTATTTTAAGAATTTATTTAAAAAAATAAAAATTCTCTGAACTAGTTTGATTTTTGAGAAAATTTTATGCTCATTACCTATTTAGCTTATATTTCATGTTCATTTTTTTAACATTAATAATGTAAAGATGTAGAAGGAAATATTATAATACTTGTTTTATTCTTGTCGGAAAGGTGATGAACTAGTTTTATTCTCGTAAAATAGCAAATGTTAAATTCTTATATTTCCCGTTTCTATTTTATTGCCAGAACAAAATTTATGATATGACGCTATAAGCTGTGTTCGAAAACTTTACCCAAATGCACCCGACAAAACTCAAGCCGTTACATAATTACCCGAATCCATCCTGAAATTTCAAGGTGGAAAATATTACTCCTAAGAGTGTATTCAACAGTATTCCCGAACAATTCCATCGCTATTACACAAATTGTGGAACGGTTTGAGTTTCGTGGGGTGCACCCGGGTAAAGTTTTTGAACACAGCTTTACTGATAGAGAACGATTTGGCGCCATAACCCAAATTTATAAAAGAATGAGCTCTTATTCCTTTTTGTTCTTTGAAAATACTTTCAATTCAATTAACTAAATTTTTATGTGCGACCGAGAAACAGTTAATAGATATTTTACAAAATCGCGATACATAGAATACTTGTGCCAAGTGCGACATTGTCGAAGGTCTTTACTAGATTTCAACTTGGATCATTTCTTTAAACACAAAACGTGAAGAGTGATGTCCCGAGAAGAAGTGCCCGGACGATTTATGTCGCGACTTTTTTTTATATGTATATTGCCGATGGTGCATTAAAATATCTCAAATCCAAAAAATACCTTTATCCGTCAACATTTCGTCGGCGAATTTCTCGCTGGCTCCGAAATTGCGAAGAAGCTTTTTGTGCGACAGATCGCTCCGATTTTGCTTGTAATAATCTGCCTTATGTTCGAACTACGTGACAAAAGAGAAGATTTTATGCACATTCTTCGCTTGCAATAGAAAAGTTGATTCGTGAGAATGTTGCATGTACTTTTAGTATTAAATTCTCTATTTCTGTATTACAGTATACAAGATTTTTTTTTTAATTCATTATTTAGTAGAGGGAAGGGTCGCAAAATTCCACTTGACTCTCCATGATTCCAAAAGTATAATAATAATAATAATAAAGGTCGCAATAAAACATTAGCACTCACATTATCCAGTACTAAAGGGTTGGCACCCAGATGTAATAAAAGATTATAGTAATGACCGTTATCCGCGAGCGTAGCGGCGTAATGCAACGGAGTGCGTCCGTCGAGATCGATCGCGTTGGCGGTTTCTGGAAACCTTCCTGCCAGATACCTAAATCAGGTATAAAATATTCAATCGAATGGCATGAGTTCATACTGTTGGTTTACAGCCTATCATTCGAACAAAAGTTTATCGTGTTAGGGTCAATAAATCATGAGCCAATCAATAGTAGTGATCAATTGATCTAATTGCCCTAACAGTTATATGTATATGTGATATTGCGAATAATGCTCCTGCATCTTTTTTACTAGAACAACAAGACTCTTAAAAGTTGCAAATATGGACATAAATAGAAAAAAAATTATGAAATTTTGTTATCAGAACTCGACGCGCACACACAAGTTATATAATTAAATCTAAAAATATGTTAATACCTGATGATAGCGGTATTTCCGAAGATGACGGCTACGTGCAATGGCGTTGCGCCGTTGGGCGACGATTCATCTCGCGCCACCGCGAATTTGCGCCGATCCAATGCACTTTGCAAATTTCGAAGATTTCCCTCTCGCGCTGCCATGTGCACAGCACGAATTTTTGCCTAATATTACAGAATGGTTTTATACATAAACGTATTATATACGTACATGTCTACGTTTCACTCTTGCGTTCAGTTATTGAGTGACAATGACGTACCATATAGGCCGGAACGTTGTCAATGAAAGCCTGGAGTTCAGGATTTCCGGACTGCCGTTTGATCAATCGTCGACCTTCGCCATTAAGAACGAGAGCTGCTAATTGTTCCATATTGCCGTCATCCAGTAAGCTTTCCACTTCTGGATCACGACCCATGCTACCCTCGGTCAACTCTACCTCCGCGGGCTCCTTATGCTCACCGACAATGACCTGCTGTCATATTCAGGTACAAAATCATGCGCGCAGCTAGGGGACACTTAGACGATCGATAGGAGATATTAATCGCACGTGGGAATCCCACATGCGAATCGATCGCGTGTCTATTACCGCGCCTACGCATATTCTCTCTATATATGTGTGTGTGTGTGTGTGTGTGTGTGTATATAGCACTCAAGGTCCGTAAAAAAAAACAACGTCTGCTGGTAACTCTTGCTGGTAACTCGAGTCTTACAGACTTTTATCTAAGGAACCGCAAGTTCTTTTTTTCATTTTGTTGAAGGAAGTGAACTGCAAACTTTTTCTCAATTTAAAAAGTATTATTATTGAACGTAATTACGTAACAGTTACATTACATGTCATACATAGTTGTTATATAACGTCGTAATCCCAAGGACGGACATAGATTGAAATATCCCGGCTTCTTCTTTGTATTATACAAGGCGCAGTGCAGTGATCATGACAATTTGATTAAGACAATACCTGCTCCTCGTCTTGTGTAGGATCGTCGACGCCAGAATCACCGGTGCTAGGCTCGTTTCTTTCTTCCTGTTCGTCGACTTTCGGGCATTCCTCATAGATGCCGTCCTCATTAACGGCGGCCTCTGGTCCATCCTCCTCGACCGCCTCGATAAGCCCAGTTACCACGTCATCATCCGATGATGCCATCTCCCCTTCATGATCAATCGCCTCTTTTTCTTCGTGATTTTCTTCGGCTTCTTCGTGTTCGTCTTCTCCGTCATTTGCCTCATCTTCATCTCCGTTCTGTGCTTCCTCCTCGTCTCCATTCGGAGTTTCAGGTTCTTCAGTTTCTTGCTGCTCATCATCAGCTCTCTGTTCCACGAAATCTCCCATATAATCGACCATAATATTGACCTGAAATTACGAACCGGAAGCACTTCCCCCTCGTATCGAAGGAGAAGAAAAAAAAAAGGAATTCTACTCATTCCGACTACGACACTACTTCTGACCGGGATGCCATTCTATGTCCGACTATAAGTGTGATTGATGGTGCATCAAACCATTATTAAAATACAAATAAAGAAAATATATAAAATCACACAAACAATACAAGCACGAAGACCTAGCTGCGACCGTAAAAGGCATCCTTGTTCAATTTGTACAAATAAATAATTATTAATCAATACAAACGTGTATTATACAATAATAAATATATCGAATCCAAACTTAGACAGACAGAATATCATGCGTATAACTTAGATAACGATGACAAGTGTACCTTCTCATCCGAATCCTTCATCGTGGAGTCGGCGCTACCAAAGGCGCTGTCGTCACTGCTAACTTTCTTCAGACCTCGCAAAACGACTTTTCCTAAACCCTCTAAGATTTTCCAGTCCCAATTTTTTGGATAAGTATAGGAGACTCGGGGCGCCTCCGGTATCATCGACAAATTCGACAGGTCTACGTCCGATGGGCGGTTCTTGTAAAACGCGGGCGCCTTTTGTCTCTGATAAGCAGCAAGATTTACAGGATTTATATAATTATATCAGCATGCATTTTATCGACTAATTATTTTCTTTTAGTTGCAAATAGTTAAGAATTAGCACTCACGTTATCCAGTTTACTTTCATCGGCACCATTTTCCGTCAGAAGATCGTACATGACGCCGTCGTCCTTAAGTGCAGCTGCATAATGCAGCGGCGTCTTTCCTTCGTTATCCTGAGCCGCTACCGTTGCGGGACATCTTTCAAGGATTTCACGCGCGATGTCCGAGTATCCCAAACCAGCAGCCTTACAATGAGAAAGATAAGGACTTTTCTCACTTCAACTTTTAACAGTTGAGAAAATTCATTAAACTTTTATTGAGAGAGCTTACCTTGTGTAGAGCATTCAAACCATTGCTGTCCTTGCCGCACAAAACAATGGGCGCAATAGGTCCGTCCAATTTCTCCTTGAGACCCTCCAAATCGTTATTAATGACTGTCGCGTGAATATCTTTTATTGTGCCCTGTCGAAATCATAATAATTTCGCTTAACAATGTGTTAGCTATCGCGATATTAATATCATCAGTTTTATAAATAATTAAACAATTAAAAATATACGTAATCATTAATCTTCTCTTTACTGACGTACCATAATAAACGGCACGGCCTCTAGAAATCTTCTTATTCGCGGATTGTTGCTGGTCTCGCATCGAAGTTTAGATCCATGTCCCTCCCAAAGCACCTGCTGCAATTTTCCGATGTCTTTGTTGTGTATCCATATCCTGATATTAGATGGCTTGAAATCCATACCTGAGCATAAAGTGAAAGTTACGACTTAGATAATATCGTTATTCGTAACTTTGTTCGTAATATCGTTGTTCATAACTTTGTTCGTCTCGAAAAATCTGAAGTGATTGTCTTTGTATTTTATTGTTAATGAAATCGATAAAAATATAAAAAGGTTTTATCGATGGCAATTTGATACACAATTAAATCAATTACAAAGTATAAATGTAAGGCAGTTATTAACTCTTAACAAATTGTAAAAATTGCTTTGTTTTTATTAGATGTAGCTATATTAAATCGATTTGTATTTGGATGATTAAGCAAACAGAAAATAAAATAAAAACTTTCCATGTATAATCGTTGCAAAAGCATTACGATATAAGATAATATGACCACTATTGCATTTAAGTAATGATGTTTTTAGTGTGCATGTACGATATGACCTTTCGAGTTGCGTACTATTGCAAAGATATTAAATATTTGAAATTCTCGAGACAAGTTTATAATATGATAAATACTAAATGCCGACAAAATTCCATTAGTGTCATATATATAATATGTTTGTTACGACTGGAAAATCCTGCATTCTGTCAGAGTATTACATGTACATTATTTATCTCTGAAAAATATTAAAAATATTAGAAATATGAAACTAAAGATTTTAAAGATTTATGATAGTATTCTCAATAGATTTATTTAATTTTAAGACTTTAATTTTAGTTATGCGGTAGTCATAGTTTCTTAAAAATAGTTATGTCATACTCATATCAAGGATTGCTTGTATAATTTAAAGGTGAAAGTCGATAGTTGGCATTTTCCACAAACGCATCCAAAATAGTTCAGTCTGCAAGAATCCTTGTTATTAAAAATAAATTCGACGTGATTCGATTCGATCTATCAATGCGCGCCTTCGATAATAGTTGCATGCACGCTACATTTAATATTTTATATCCGTCTTGAATACGCGGATCGCAATTACCGGTTAATAAATTTTCTAAGAGGTGGAGTAGTGTGTACGGAGTTTGTCATATTGCTGACATGTTTCGAGTTGAACATATAGGCATTGCGTTAAAGGGAAGAAGTTGTACATTAGTTATCGATGTACAACTCTTCACCCGTCACGCTTTAGTGTTTCTAATAAATTATGATTGCCAGTTAGTAGAATCATAATATCACGCGAGATTTCTTAAGGATTGAACGAGCAAATATAAACACGATAATAAAGTCGGAACTTTGTGACAAAATATACACGAAAAGAATTTTGCTGAAACATCTAAAAATTTAGCTAGATCTCTATAAGCGCTATAATATTAATAAAAAGTGGTATGTTATCTCCTGATAACATTATATGAATATTACAAGAATATTATAAGAAGTAAATAAATATTATTTACTTCAGTACTTTTTAAATGTAATAATTATAAAGTTTATGCACAATAATTCACATTGATGTTTAAACAAAAATAATATTCGTAAAACATTTTCATAATTTTATGGATATTAAAATAATATATAGTATCACGAATATTATATAAAGTGGACATAAAACAATGCAATATTCCTATAATATTAGAAAATATATTCTCGGAATATTTTAATATTATTTTAATTGTTAATAATATTCGCATATTTTAGAAATATTGTAGCGGTTATAGAGATACAGATCTGGAAATAATTTTGTTGGAACATGAAAATAATTGTAAAGAACGTGATGCGCAATGCTACAAAAAATTTTGTCATTTCAACAGTTTGAGCATCCTACATTATTTTTTTAAGGCAATAAATCTTTAAAACAAAGAAAAGAATACTTACTTACTAAATTATTTTTACACGAGAATATAGCGTTAATTAACAAAAGATTATTTTTCAATTTATTTATTATATAGTGCAAGAATTTTAAGTTATTTGTTCGTATCGTGCAAACAATTTAACAAAATTTTCTATGTACAATCGCGTAAGAAGAAAAGATTGTCGAAATGTACGTTTACAGAAAATTACTTTGGCTTCAATTCTCAGGCGTTATTGCTGGCATGGCGGTACGATCGAAGAATGGAAGATGAGTTCTTATCATTGGTGAAATTAGAACTCGGTCGTTGTTACGACGATAGGTCGATCTACGACCTATTTACGTATACGAAGTCGTTTAACAAGCGGAAAAGTCGTTTCCATGTAATTACCTTACATAGCAATTTATTACAATTTATTCTATTCGCGTCAGTGCGATGAATATTTAAGAGACACGTTAAGAGGAGCAAAAAAATTTGCACGTGTCATCAAATCGCTTATTTACGACTAAGGCAAACTCGTTTTTTGCTCTTTCATTTAGATTTTATAATTTGCACGAAATGAGCACAATAATTCTTCGTTTCAACCGTGTGTCTGTATCGAGCGCCGCAGTTAGCCTTGCTTTACGAATTTATGTACTATCGATTCTTCACGGTCATTAGAAACGGATATGTGGGGTATAAGACAAAGAATCTATATCCGCAAATGTAGGAAAGAGGCGAAAAACGCTATAGCATTTCGCCCGTCACAAGGCTGCCCTTAGAATCGTTCCTCGCGATGTTTCCTCGAAATTGTTTTAATGACTCGCTAACGGTGAACTAGCGAGATTAATGCAATATGTAAACGTGCTTATTCATGGTACTGACTACAAGAAGTAAGGATGTGCTATGTATATAATTCAACAATACAAGACACTTCGTAAAAGCAATAGCTTTGCTTATCTACTTGATTCCTGGAAAAAGAGATTATTATTATACATACGTGCATGTATACCTTGCGTAACGTATGGAGAAAAAGAAAACATAATAAATTTTTTATATCGAACATATAATTATCTTTATATTACGCGCATCGCTAACATGTTTATCTCCTGAAACTAAAATAACGATACTCACTATCTTTTCCGGTACTTTTCCTTCGTCGAGTCGTCATCTCCACTTCTGGCAATTCAACTTCCGTAGAGTGTTCCAAGTAATAAGAGGCCGGGTTTCCTTTTTTATCGCAGATACTAGCGTCACATCCACCTTCTATGAGAAGATCCCAGATCGAATCAGGATCTTTGCACGCAGAGCAGTAATGCAAAGCCGTACGTCCCTCCTAAACGCAACGAAGGACACGTATGATCGTCTAATAATACCTAAATGAATTTCGAGTTTTCGAGATTTCGACGAGAGGCAAGAATGTTCGAGCGAAAATATACGCCAGTGTTAATATGCGCTCAGAAATCAGAATTGTCTTGTTCGCTTTCGTACGTTCGTGAGTGTGTGCAAATGTATTCTGTAAGTATAAGCTGATAGCTGCAGCCGACGGAAGAACAGGTGGTTTGCACTTCGTTATTATCATCGTCACGCGATGCGGGACCACGACAAACGTTGCTAGGAAGAAGGTGTTCGATTATTCAGGGGCTTCTTCCCGAATAAGTTGACAAACGTTTACGCTGCGACACGATTCGACACGTGATGAAAATCGGCCTCGAGAACTTTGTGAATTGTAGAAGGTAGCCGATCGAAGTTAACTCGTTAAGGCCTGCGTAAATTACGAATGTGGAATAGAGCCATTTAAAAAGAGCGATTCACAGGATTAGGTTTATAGGTAACGGAAATGGCTATCATTAAGCAAGTTCTTTATTGTTATCGATTTTCTTTAAGGCGCTTTGACTGAAACCAACCGAGGGCACAGTAAAATTTCTTACGATACGTAATTTGTTTTTACGGCTTACGGATAGCAATGTTGGAGGAAAGCGACGTACCCTATCTTTCTGTTGTGGCGTAATGGGATAATTTTCTAGGAGCCAGGCAACGATCTCGGGATGATCGTAGTAGACCGCTTTGTGTAGCAAAGGCACCCCACATGAATCCTTCGCGATCGCGAGCTTCTTCTTCGACTCCTCGGATATTATCTTCTGCGTTTCAGCTAATGAGCCGCGCGCAACAGCATCGTGCACTTGAGAAATCTTCGTCTAAATAACAAATCAAACAGTTTAATTTTTATTGATACGTCTTCTCCATTTTAATAAAACTTTCCTAGCGAGAAAGCAGCTTTTCAAAGTTGGTAAAATCTTGTCTACTCACCAAGTAGTTCGGGAGTCCCTTCAGGAAGACACGAGTTCTAAGATCCTGGGAATGTTCGCCTAGCAGGCGCGCTCCTTTGCCCTCTAGCACGACATTTTCGAGCTTCTCGAGTTCGCCTCGGTGCAGCCAATTTCTTACGGCCGAATGTGTTGAATGCATTTGTGCTTCTGTAATAGAATGACAATCCCAAAATTTAGAAGATGAATGTATGAGTATAAAATAATGACATGGTTAATACAAAAGTACCATAACACGAAGACAAATAAACAAATTTTTTTCTATTTTAGAGCAGAATCTATTTTGTTGCTAAAACAGAAAAAAATTTCATCTTTGCCGAGTATATTTATCTTTACAATTAGGTTAAATTGCTTAAAGAGCAAAATAATATAATATTCCTACCAAATACTTTTGCTAATAATATATCATTTTGTCGCTGTCACTACAAAGACAATTTTGCTACAATAGCAAAATTATTTTTCTCCATGAATAATTCTTTTAAGCTTTCTATCCTACTTTTCCTGTTATTGCCTTTGATAATAGAAATGAACATTAGAGCTTTTCAATGCGTTTTATAATTTATAGCAAATAGATTTTGCTGACATTTCGTCATTACCGGCTATTCGTCATTATTGATTTGCATGTTCTACGGCATTCAAACGTATTTTTGCTTGCATATTCATAGTGCTTTATGGATGATTGGCGGGTCAGGCTGTAATAGGGATATTCATGACACGCGAGACATGATATTAGGCGAAGGCGCGCATAAAGATTACACTATGTAGTCAGAAAGCTCCAATAAATGTAATTTGTCGAGAGTTACGTTTCGACAAACTTTTTTCAATTATTCAAGCATAATTATGCGAACTATTCTCACCGTACCGCAAAAGATCGCATTATACTACGATGCGGTTTTGGCAATTATATTGCGGTAACGATTTCCTTATATAATATCGTTCTGGATCTTTCCGACTTGTTTACTGAATATTATAAACAACGTAATTAATTCGGAACGACACATTTGGATTTTTCCGCTTGCGAAAGCAGTCGGTGAATTCCCTGTTTCTGTTATCTATTAATGTTAATGCAATAGAATGTAAACATATCGTAGATTGTACTGTCGTGATTTACGCGTTTCCATTTGTATTTTTATTTACAAACACATTTATCTATTAAATATTTTTTAATTAAACTCGTTATCAATATTTTAAGCTAGTAAACAATTTCTATTTCTTTCGACAAATACGATGTATTTTTAAACATGAGTGAATAGGTTTAGCGTTCCATATCATATTTCACATGGTTGCGTACGATATTATTTCAAGCATGTTACACAATTATAAAAATTAGATTTAATACATTTTTGGACTAAATTATAATTTAAATTTATTATTTCATGAAATGTAGCTGGCTATTTGCATTTGTAGGGTAATGAATAAAAGCTTTTTATAAGCAATTTTATGCGTGAGCTTTTGAAACGAATTCCACGTATCTTTATAAAAAAAAGACTCAATTATTAATCGGCATATAATGTTATTTTATATTCTTGCAATACAAAATATATTCGTGCATATATTTTTTAATCAAAGTACAATAAATAGATAAAGAAAAATTAAATTATATTTTTCAAACTTTAATTGCAAATATTACAAAGGCAATTAATGTATGACACAATTTTGCAATTACTTACATCAAATATTTTTTACATGAAATCTAATACTAAATGAAAATAAAAATATATTTGCAAACTTTCACTAATAAAAAAAAATTAACATGCTTTCTTCATATGTATGTAAATTCAGAGATTGAAACAGGTTAACAAAATAGATTCGATATATTAAATTTTCAATGGATAATATTAAAACTTTTGGATATTTATACTAAAGCACATGTAAATCAGATGTTTTTCGTTTGAAAGAATTATTAAGCAATATACGAATTGAAAAATAGATTTGTCAAATCTAATCCGCAGTGCTTTATTCGACAGTGCATCAAAGGAAAAGTAGTACCTGATAAGCTCTGATTCGTTTCATCTCTGCGATCAGCATTTTTATATCAATCAAACGGATCGTATGGGTCGAACAATGTGCGTCGCAGTGAGTTCTAAAATGATCTGATACAAACAGGCGTCGCGACGCTGCGACACGAGGAAGCGTCACGCGTCGAATGAAGCCGACGCTCGGCGTCGCGACGCCACCTGTGCAAACCTACGTTTTTCACGGACGGAAAGTCTTGTTCTTGCAGGGCTTTTTTTAGAAGGAGAATCCCTTATATTCATCCTCATGTTCAATTCGGGCAAATGAATAGGGAATAAAGATCGATCAAGAATTCATGCGGAAACTACTTTGACAGTTGTTGAATTCTTCCGGCAGAATTGCATTCTTGTAATACATTCGATCGTATCGTAAAATGGAATAAGCGATGCGCAGCATGTTTATTTTCCACGGCTGCGTCAATAACCGCGTGTTACAGTAACGGTAAATTTTATTCTAATCCTGGAAGTACGGTCGTAAGAAACTTATGAGAATTTTATAAGATAAGTTCTTACAAAAGTTTCCATCTTGCTATATCTTCCCAGTAGAGCTGAGACAAATAAGACACTAAACATAAAATAAATTTTTTCAAAATAAAATTAAGAAACATTACATTACATTGGTTTGTGCTTTATATGAATTATAAATTCAAGATTTATATAAATTAAAAAATTTTTTTTAAAAGTATATGTCAGGTATTAATTTCCCCATTTTTTAATACATTTTATGTATTTCATTACAATATGTTTATTTTTATGTTATTTATTTTAATTATAAATTATTTTTATCCCAATTGTACAGTAATTTTAAATGCATCTATACAATATTATTAGCATATCATAAAATTAAGGTTCGAACTATAAGAATTTCGAATTTTCAGATCTAAAGTGAGTTTGATCACTTCGAACATGCCTTTAGTTCGAAAAGTTCGAACTGACGTTCGATCTTGACTTGAAGCTCGAATTGTCCAAACAATTAAATCATTTAATGTTTTCGAGTACTACTTTCTAACAATCGATATTACAACTTTTAAGCTAATAAATAGTAAAAGTAAACAATGGATTCAGAGAAAGGTAAATAATTTCTAATATCATAACGCGGTATCACAGGCGTGTTTTACAATTCATCAAATTTATCTATCACGTAATAAACTGTTAACAAAATAGAGGAATTTCATTACGAATATTCTCCTGGTAAACAAGATACTTTTCCGCAGAAATACGCGATAATATATGTGTGTGTGTGTGTGTGTGTGTGTGTAATTATATAACGGCAATATATATATATATATATATATATATATATATATATATATATTGCCGTTACACAAGGCTAATCTTGCGATATTTAACAGTACAACAGTAATTGATATTGCAGTATCTAATGTGCATATCTAATGTGCATATCTAATGTGATGGAATGATGCAGGAACGAATTCATCACGAAATGTGTGTTTTCTGTTAAACGAGCAACTTTTGTTAGATACGAAAATAACTTTAGTCAATATCTTCGTGAAAGAAAACTTTCAGGGATGACTTTTATCACTCATTCATCGGCGTTGTCGCAGTAACCCTGACAGAGTGGTCGACTAAGGAAGCGGCTAATGATTATCCAACTATTGTATTTCGTTGCACTCTAATGCGATATATTTCCTAGTTTCTTCGTTTTTCCGTTCTTACGTTCATTCTTACATATTTGTTCTTATATCACAGTGTTGCAATCGATGTTAGTAGGTACGGTGCAATGACACATCGATCATGCTACGACTTACGAATGCCTTAGTGTCGGGTAAATTCTTTAACTGACTCTTTTTGTTGAATTCTTTTGCTTTTGTTAAAATATATAATACATTTCAGCAAAAGCTAATTTAAAAATAAAAAAAATTTGTGGTACTAATATTTTAACTCTCGAAATAAGGAAACTTTTTATCAAATTCATTTAACATTTGAATTAAAAAACCTATAATATAATTAAAATAAAACTGTCAAACTTAATTTACAGTGCTTTATTCGGCAGTGCATCAAAGGAAAAATAGTATCTAATGAATTCTGATTCGTTTCGCGTATTTTCTCTTACACTGAGAAAAAAAGTTGCCAATTTGACTAAATTTTTCAACTTGATTGATCTTCTTTAGTTCAAATATTTATATATGTCAGTTAAATATATATGTAGTCAAATTAAATATATAACTTAAACTAAAATTCAAACATTTTATGTATTTAAGTTAAATTTAAAAAATTTAATCGAGTTGAATAATGTAGTCAAGTTAACTTTTCTCAGTGCAGTTTCAATGTTATTTACTGTTAAGAAATCTATTTGATAATGTAATGAAAATGTTGAAAAGTATTCCTAAATTTTTTCAGATTTTATAACAGTAAGAGCAAACTCAAAGCAAAAAAGACTAAGATTGCAGATAGAGAAAGTTAAAATATAATTAAAATCGAAGGGTAAACTTAATTAATATTTTTAGATTAAATTTGTAGTGATTAGATAAAAAAAAGCAGAAATATATCATACAATAGTGTATCATACAGTTACAATGTAGCCAAAAGTAAGAAATCTACAGAGAAGACAAAGTATTTTTAGAAACTATTTATTTGAAACGAGGAACGCAAGTCTGTCACATACGACCGCCATGCACTAAATAATTTGAACTCTATCGTTCTTGCTACTGCGATCATACTAGATGTTCGTGATTTTTTTTCTTTTCTTGCGCTATAAGTGTGCTACAGCTACAGATCTGTTTGTATATAAAAGCCTTGCATCTGTCACTCATTCTACAACATTTTCTACTACAAATGTAGGTATTGTTTATATAATTCTATAAACTGAAATTACCTTTTTCGTAACTCCAGCAAGATATAAGATAATCGAAGTCGCCTTTACAATATCGCGGATAAATGTATCGTCCGTGAACTATCTAATGTAAAACCCCATTTTCGTTTCTTAACGGATGACTCTGCTTAATTCGCCACTGTGTCGAAAATGTCTCCCTGATTCATTGTATTACGTAAAGAACTTTTTTCTTGAAACGAACAAAACGCGTTTGAAAGCTACGAGCCACTTTACAAGACTGACGATGCATCGTTTTCCACGTGTCCTATTCACCCAATGTACTATATTATTTATGAATGGTATAGCTAGAAAGTAGCTTCGGTGCTATAATGTCGCCATAGAAGCAACAATCAAACTTCCTAATCAAGCTAAAGAGCCGAACATTTATTGTTCCGTATTCGAAAACTCGCGAAAAAAGCATTGCACACGCGTAAATATATTTATATCAAATATTCAAGAAATAAAAAAGCCATTAGATGTTGATAAAATAACAATAATATATAATATATATAAGTATATTATCTAATATAATATATATAAGTAATTTTATCTACTTCTATAATGTGACACAAATAATCAATAATATTGCCAAGTAATCAGTTCTGTTCAGAATAATCGTTCCTATTGAGAACAGATGCACATAATTATGTGTTGCGTAAAAAAGTGTTTCGTATTACTAGCCATTGTGTGTGACATGATTCATTATGTGATGGACAGTTTGCATAGGAAAACAATATATATGATGAGTGCTGTAATTTCGATTCCTTTTATTTATTAGAATGCATTCAAAAGTGATTGAGTAAATTGTCAAGCGTTAGCAAATTCCGATCGTCATTCTATATAGGTAGGTCAGCTTAAATGAGGACGATTGGTCATTCGACGATCAGAACGATCATTGCCGTGGGATCGTTACGAATTGTGTTATTCAGATACGAAAATGTTCACGATTTTCGCATTTTTCCTCTTTTCTACGGTTCTCGCTAATGGTAAGTGATTTACTCTTACACGAATAAAATGGTTTTGCTAAAATGTCTAAAAGTTTAGCTAGATACAGATCTGAAAATAATTATATTGAAATATCAAAATAATTATGTAGGACGCCGAAGTTGTCAGAATATCAAAACTTTTTGAAGTATTACTCATCATGATTGAACGTCCTAAAGTGAGTGTATATAGCCTAATATCCAATATGGCCTACTTGCTATTTTTAAGTAGTTACATGATGAATTGAACAAATAACGTTAGTATATCGCACAGCTTGTCAATGTGACTTGTTTGCAATAGTTGACTGCTCATTTTGTGTATTCTATTGTTGACAGTGGAAATCAAGAGTAGAATTTTTTTATTACATTTTTCATGATCTAATATTTCGTGGGAAAGTTTTTTGTTTTTTATAACTATCATGTGACAGTTATTAATCTCCGCAGTTTACATTATTGTAATTTTATATTTATACTTTACAACGCTATATTTAATTTATATTTCCATGTCCTGCTTATAACCAAGGAAAGGAAATTATGTAATTATTTTGGTAGTCCAACAAAATTATTTTTTTTCAGATCTGTATCTAAATTTTTAAATACATTAGCACATAAAAGTGTTCTTTTTATTTTTGTAATAATTTAGCATACCACTAAAAAATCGTATTTTTAATGATTAAATAACTAGATATAATTATTTTTCAAGTTTGTTTAATTTCGCTTGAATACTTAATATTTATCGTTAGTAATTAACTTTAGATGGGAGCTTAAACAAGACGGACTTGAAATGCGTGGGACATGCTTTCTATAACGTGTCCCTTTCCGCATATTATCCTGTATTTGGGACGGATGATAAACGTAATCACCTAGACGACCAAGGAAAAATGTTGAATACTCTCCAGGTTCGTAACCGTGACAAATGCAATGTGGCATCCGATAAAAACGACAGACGCAAATTATTTTCTCTGACATTTTTTGTGTGTTTTTTTCCAAGGATTACCTTGATGGTCGTGCTCGTTACGTCACTGTCGCTGGAAATTTGAGATCTGGCATTCCATATGGAACGAAAATATGCATAGAAAAGTTGAATGAGCAATTCAGAAGGCAACTTCACTTGCAGGTATGTTTTTGTGTAATCACATTACGTTTGCTATTATATTTTCAAGATCTTAGGCTCAATAATAAAATGTAACATTTTTCTACAACATATTAAGAGTATGAAATGTATAAAATAATTTATTTCATCTTAGATAAGAGACCAGATTGATTACGAAAACAATGACGCCACACTCGATTTCTCGAGATTAGAGATTTGTGTTAGGTCCGAGGAGGATACTTATGACACCTATTTTAATGGTCTTGTCACTGTCTATGTGTAATAACCATATAAAAATTATGTACTTAATTCTTATCAACTTCACACACACACTAATGCTTAATCGCCAATAATAATGTTAAATTCCTATTTTATATGTGCTAGTATATAAAAAATAAAATAAAATTATATTTATATGCACATATGCATAAACAAAAACTGTTTGATTTATTTTTCCCAATAAACTTACGTATTAATTAGTTCACTGATACGGCCTACATTAGTAAATATAAAATTAGCAATAATGCGAATTTTGAGTTTACGGAGTTAAAGATGCTGCAAGGCTCATAAATGTTTGTATAATCGTTAATCGATTACAAAATCTCGATCGTTCTGATCGTGACAAAAACACTGTTAAAAAAAATTTTTACGTTATATTAAATGCATTTCGTTTATACATTTTCTGTCCATTTAGGCCACGATTTCATCATTGTATAAAGACTATCTCCGGGGCAATTGGTTGCCCAGGTTTGTCGGTGTCCTAAAAGCTTATAATCACTCTTTATTTCGTTGTTTTCTACACCATGAGTAATCAAATTAGTCACTGCTCGTACCGCCGCTGCATTTGGTGTTCGGTCTAATAAAAAAAAGTATT
The DNA here is from genome assembly GCF_016802725.1 of Solenopsis invicta. NCBI lineage: Eukaryota > Metazoa > Arthropoda > Insecta > Hymenoptera > Formicidae > Solenopsis > Solenopsis invicta. Next base: position 10,116,008 of record NC_052672.1, on the reverse strand, counting down.
TTAAAGAAACATGTTATGTACAAACAATACTAATAACAAATCCATATTATCTCCGATATTCCTTACTTGTGTAATTTCCAATGATGCAAATTCCAATACTCTTACTATTGTAAGGTTTAGAATGAGCGCCTTTCTTGCCCCATCCGCGACCCTCGTAAATATTTCCGTCTTCGCCGACTAGGAAATTATAGCCAATATCATCCCATCCTTTAGTATTCATGTGATAAGTCTTGAAATAAAATTTGATAATCACTACACATATAAGTATCATTAAATTTATTATTTATTAAAAGGCAAGATAATAATCAAAATAAAAATGATCTTAAAAAATACATTAGGATATATTATTCTAATCTATTGCTTCATCAAATCATAAATAGTTGTATGAACTATAACTTACAATCTATAGTTACAAGATTTGATGTTCAAAAAGTTTTATGATATTAATTACCTGGAACTGTCTTGCTTTTAACTGACATATAGCTTGAACTTCACAACCGGAGGTATCCGAATGATGAATGATTACGAAAGGTGCTGGTTTTAACGTGAGAGGAGAAGCTTCTGTTTTTGGTGCTCTAGCGCCCCATTGCGCTCTAGAAATGATATTCAAGTCTAAAAAAAACAATTAAAATTAGAAATAAATTATTGTATGTGCTTTATGTAAAAATAACAACAAATTAAAATTAAATTAATCAAATAAATTTTAATTATAATATTTATTTAATTAAACTTAAAAAAGCTACTACCAATAGATCTTTAAATGTAAAATATTACGTATTTCACACAATTGCTTTTTTCCAGATGGCAAACACAGAAGTTTACGAGCACATGCTTTTTATATGTCTTTTTTATTTATATTTTATTTCACGTGAACAGAATATTTTATATTGCTTAGCGGGAAACAGTTTTTATATACTGTTGAATATATACTTGGATATTAAAAATTGGATGTTATTACAGAACAATTATGTGCATTTCTCTAATTTTTCCTTGCAACAAAAATATACAAATATACATAAAAAAATATTCTTAAGCATAGCAAAGACAACATTTCTGCAAATGTCAAAATTCCTTTCATTGATTATCGTATTTTAGCTTGAGAGAAAAATTATTCAAAATGCAAATATTTGTAATGACCAATAAATATGTTATTGCATTAACATAACGGCTGTTACCTTGAAAATCTTGAAATAATTTTTCACAATAATTTATCATGTCGATAAATATATTTTATGCACATAGATTTAATTACAACACTTATCACGGAACATTAATTAAGCAATCGCTAATTAGTGCTTTTTTATAAATTGTAGTATAATGAGTTTTAATTGATCAAGAAAACGTAATGTTGAAACGTCTAATGTAGAAATAGAAAACTTATTTATTAATAGCGCTTAATTTTACAATAACTTTATACGTTCGCAAAATTACAATTATTTTATACCTTCTCTACTAAATCTCGTAGAGTAAAAAATTACTCGAAAAATTACATAGACTCCATTTGTTCTTTTAGTGGGACATTTCATTCTACAAGATTTAGAGAGTGTATCTATATATAACATAGAATATTGTAAAAATACTATAAATACCATAAAATAATTTATGTCAATCTATCTTTGAAAAATTAAGAAAAATTATACTATCCAAAATATTCTTCTAAAATAATTTTTTACAGTTATCGTAATTGTGAGAAATATGCACAAAGACACCAGACAAAGTTCATGATTTAACTCGTAATATAAATATATTTAATGAATTACTGGCAGTAGTCTCCTGGACGACGAGTGACACGTAGGTCGTCACGAAGATTAATGTTGTCGTCGTTGCAATGTACATTTTGACTTGTAAAACGATACTGATGTCGCATGCGACTTGATATGCATTATATGAACACTCTTAATTTAAGATTGCTCTCGGGCCACGATCTCTGACCATATGGCCTATAAGTGATATATTCTTTATGTGTCCATATACACACATACTGACGTAATTCCGGACTTCTTTGTGAGTTTCTAGATAAGCTATTGACTTATGGATAAGGAGGAAGAGGGAACAAACTAACAGAAATTTTAGTACCGATAATAGTTCAAATTATTTGATTGAAATGTTGATTTGTATACGTATATTTATATTTTTTATGATAAAATTGGTATAATTCAGAAGTTTATCATTAAAATAACTTATTAAATAATTAAATAATTCAAGATAAATTTTTATCAACACTCAATCTTGAAATAGTTGATAATGGTAAATTTAATTATTTGACACAAATTGTGTAGGTCTAATGTTTACATTTAAATTTATTATAAATAAGAAGGATTTTATAATACATATTTATTTTATTATTTTACATAAATACTAATATATACAGAGACATCTATTATTAGCTGATGAAAGATGCAAAATAACGCGATGATCACATATATTTTAAGTAAATGGAAAATGATAAAAACAAGATATATTCATTAATCATTCGTATAACTTAAAAGGAACAGGCTCTTTTAAGGAACATTAATAAGCTTTCACATGCTGATTTATCCATTATATGCTGCAATATTGACAAACACGTACCAATGTTTCGATTTGATTGCGCTGATCGAAACTTTGATTAACACAAGCAGAAATGCTAAATCTCAACTTGAGTTCTTATCTGATCTCCCTGAACTTTGCTCGAAAAACAGCATATGGTATTATGGTAATGAAGTTGCGATTGTGTTACATTATGCGATTCCGATTATCTTACCGATTTCATCTGTCTGGTAAAACAACGATACTTTTATGGAAATCCCCGGAAGATTCATACATAATTTTCGTGATTGATTAACAAATTGTTGTCTTTTTTTCAGTTTATTATCCTGAGGTATGAAAATAGCTCGTCGCTGTCTGCAGTGCGAGATTAAGGAATGCAGTAAGCAGATCAGCGTTTATCAGACGAATGTAATTTTTTCAGTTTTTAAAAAATAATTTTGTCGACTTAGAAATAATTTTCTAAAAACCATAATGTATGTGCGATTCTCTCATTTGAATTGCCAGTATATTTTCTAATTCAATCGTACATTCAAGGTCCGTGAAATTTGTCGTTGTAATTTGCACTATGTATGTACATACATTATAAAACAGAATATCTAAGAAAATATTATCGAAGTAATTCATGCGAAATTATGCCAAAGACAATCGTGTGCAGCACCGTGATATTCCGATTACCATTGTCTCTAATTAAATCCAAAGACCGTGACCTTAGAGCACGTATATCGTTGTAACGAGCATAACCATGTAAAAAGTACGACTGGCACGCGAACCAAGACGGGAGTGACATTGATCTCGTTTGTCGAACTTGCGTGAGAGATATCTACATCATATGCTTTATAATTTGTTTGCTTTTTTTTACGATCTGTCCAAAACGTTATGCACATAAGCTGCATGTATATAAAGTTGTGTACTTGGTATTTTAACTAATGACAATTTTCTTGATAGCGTCTTAATTGTTATTACGTATAAGTAGGGTTGGGTAAGTTAATATATTCTTTTAACTAAAGTTATAAAATTAATTTAGTTACGTTAAGTTATAAAAACAAAAAATTAATTAATTAAAATTACGTTAGATTAGAGGTAATAAGATTAAGTTAAATTAAAGGTTAATTTTAAAACGCATTATTAGTATATTATATTAGAAATTCGTAAGTACGTTTTCAAAGTTAGATTACTCAAAACAATTATAATGTAGATTATCAAACAAGTTTAATATTTTATTTGTAAATTAAGTTTATATGAAATAACAAAGAAATACTGTTTTTTTTATATACAGGAACGTACTTTTTTATAATTTTTTTTACATAGATAAATTTTTAACTTAGGAGAAATTTAATAAATTAAGTTTATGTGTAATAACTAGTTAAAGTTATTTTTGAAAAATTAAAATCAAGCTAAATTAAAAGTTATGAACTTTTCAGTTTTATAATTAAACTTTTAACTTGCCAACTAGTTACTACCCAACCCTGTGTATAACTTTACGCGGGGAGTTACTTCTAGTATATGAGTCACTTTGTGAACACGAGAACAATAATGTCTATCCATTTGAAGTTAGCTACATTCTGGATTTTTTACACATCCTATATGGAAATCGAAACGCTGCTAAATTCAAGTGAATAGGCATAATTGTCCCCGGGTGTACGTCGGGGGAATCACCGTCGCTAAATGAGGAAAGTCGTTTTTCTTGTATTTAAATGACCGTTCATGGTAGCGAAAATGTTTCGTAATAATAGCAGAGGTAGTAGCGGTTATATGTGGTATCTAGCGTACCAAAAAAAACTATTATATATATACAATACAAAACTAAACTCCGCTTATTAAATAACGTATAAGCGGAATTTTTGTTACTAACACAATGACGATCAGACTCGTTTTATAAAAAAAGAAAAGAAAAAGAATTGTAGATCAACGTAGATCAATGTAAAATATAACTGTAAGTATCCTTTTTAATAAAAAATAAAAATTTTGCTGTACTTACAGTTCTTTGTTACGTCAAATGTCTGTTCTATACTTAGAATTCACTAGAATTGTGGTTTACGTGACAACGAGCTAGAAATATTATCATGATCGAATGTTCGATTGGCTAGTCCCCTCTGCGATGCCCTGTACACTTGGCATCATCGTGGTCGTGGTCGAACGATTGTGAGGTATTGGATCCGCGGTCCAACCGGGTAGGGTAACCACATACTTATAAAATCTCTCGCCAGGGCATTCCGTGATCCGTGTTTGTCGATGACCGATCACATTGTAGCTGTTCTTTATCTTGCCAAGTGAAACCCCGCAAGCTATCAGCTCGTTCAACGTCTTCAGGGCAGCCGCGTTGGGAAGAAAGTCTGCGAAATCACACATTTACGTGCGTCACACAATGTCTTCTGACGCAGGAGACTTTCTCCAAAGCGATATCTCAAAAAAACATGTCTCGCACATGTTTACGCAAATAACGAACTTTTTCCAGTAAATTCATTTTGAGATAGCATTCTTGAAATTTTAAGTAATGATTTATTCTTGTTGTATGCAATTTAATCTTTTAATTGTAATACAGAAAAAGCAGAAACTAGGATTTTCCCAACAAGGTAAACGTGACAATTATTATTAATCTTTTCTCAAATGGAACTTGATCCGTAGATATCCAGTAATATATGAATTATATTTGCAATGTCTTAATTACCGCTAAAGTCTCCCATGAAGCAAATGCCAATACTCTGGGTGTTGTATCCAGGTGCATGCGCACCCGTGTAGTCCCAGCCGCGACCCTCATAGACGTTGCCGTCCTCGCCAATGAGGAAATTATAGCCAATGTCCCACCAGCCATTTTCGTCCATATGTAAGTTCTGATAGGATCTAACTATCGAAGAGCACGTCTCCTGATCCCGACAGTATTTACGTATGCCGCCGTGATGGATCACCACGTACGGTGTTGGTGTAATCGGCATTATCTCGAAATTGAGGCGCTTCCTGGCTTTCCATTCCTTTCGGCTGACAATTCTCGGGCACTCTGTTATCAAAAATCCATCTGTTCTCATTCGTAATAAATTACTCTTGAATTAAATTAACTCTTTGAAAGTTGGATGGCCTAAAAAGCGACAAAAAAAATTAACTAGCGTGCGTAATTGCTATTTAATATTTCATGAATTCTTAATAATAATAATAATGATAAAGAATTACGGCTTTCCTCCATCGTCGTGCAGGACAGGCAACACAGAACTTAACAGGTATAAATTGGAGCCAGCTAACGAGTTAGCAAACACGTTTTCAACAATTAGTTGCGCAATTGCAAATATACTTCTATCGCGCAGAAATTATTTCGTCCTTGAGATACGGTGATAGATTGCCCGAGTCGTAAAATAATTTTGGCTCAGAAGGAGACGAGAGTCTCGTAGATGTGGCAGAAAACTCTGGAAAAATACTGACTAATTATCGCGTGTCACGCGGAGCGCAGAATTGTTCCTTGCACTATACTGTGTCGCACGTTTTATCACGACTCTTTTATACTTTCTTTTGATACACATATCACAAATGAATCATCGATATGATACATGATTTGATTAACAATAAGCAAATTAATGGAGAATGTAAATTTATAACGCACTTTAAAAAGAAGACCGTTTTCTCTCATTGGGGCACTATAAAAAGTTTTCGAACTTCGGAGTCGATGCTGTATCACATAAGCGTACACTTTTTAACTGATTCGTTTTATATTTTATTTTATTTCGAGCGTCTTAACATTATCATGTGTACACTATGCCACTGACGATTACGACTTCGTCGCAAGTGTAGATACTTTTAGCAAAAGTTGCGTAGTTGTGAGTTGCGCATTTATTATACTTATATCTAAATGTTGACTTTATTATGACGATTAAACATTTTAGTTTGCATACAGATGATTCACGATAGTTTAAGTATACGCCAATAAGACTTCAAAAAAATCACAGATCGTGTATAATATAATAATAAAAGTTAAATAAAAATTAATTTGGCACTGATATGAATTTGTAAATACTTTTTTTTTTATTATACATTTGCATACGTAAGAAGTAATGCAGAAAATTTAAATGCAGAATGCTCATTATCGGATAGATTGAAAGAAGTATGAAACACCTGTTTCAAGAGATATCGATTTACGTGTACAAGAACGATCGAAAAAGAATCTAGACCAATGAAGATCAATCTTGATATTAAAAGAACCGTAACAGCCAAAAATAATAATATTACGAAAAGCTACTCTGCTGTAGATAATATTTATTATGAATAGCAAAAGAGAAATTACTGTTTTATCATATACTATAAATGTTTTTATAAATATCTACTACGCGATTTTCTATAATATATATTACTAGCGATGTCACACGGTTTTCTTGAGCGAAGAATTAATTATGTGAACGCGATATATTTTTTGTACCGAAATCTTTGATTCTCAAATGGCTTGCTTACCAGTTGCATTGGTGCAATTTATGTTATCAATGGGAACGGCGAGCACCGAATGCTCGAGGAGGCTGAGAAGTGCGAAAGTGCACAGCGCGTACAAACGAATGAAGCAGGAGGACGACCTCATGGTGGTTGACACCGTTACAGCGCGTATCAAAAGTGAAACTGGATAACTGTCGTGATGCCGCGTCCGCTTTTAAACGAAAAACCGAATGGTCGCCGGGAAGTCCCTCGGAGGAGTAACTCATTGAGAATCTGGCTATCCCTTAACCCCGTCCTCTCTTCGTCGTGTCTGTCACAATGATTACACATCGACGAAATAACGGTGACTTCGAGGAGAAGCGACATTTGTTCGAGTACCTCGTTAAATGTTCGAAAATTCGCTCAATATCTACATCAATTACGATTGGAGGCAAAAGGACGCGCAATTGCGCGGTTTGCATGATAAGAAATCGAATGTGATAGGTTGAAATTGACAAGATTGACAAAGTGCTTGAGTTACGATGGTGTGAGACGAGAAATGCTGAGAAAATAATCACACATAAAAGAGGAATGAGAGACTGAGAAAGCAATATAAAATAAATAACCATACTATTATCGTTCGTGAGTTAACGCCTTAGGAACTTGAAGGAAGAAAATAACTCAGAAAGTTCATAAAATGAATAATCAAAAAATATGTAAAGTACAAATACAAATAACTCGTTGTCTAGGAAAAAATTCATCTTTTTGTTTAATTTAAGTGCGACGACGTTTATAATATAATTTCTTAAGTGCTGGTTAAATGCATTAATGTCAAGTTTACGATTACTCGAAGAAAAGAAATTACGGAAAAGTTTCGACATAATTGATCTTGTTTTTAGAATTTTAATTATATATCTTTTCTTATTAATACAATTTATTATTTTTTTCCTTACACAAGTTAGCAATTACGTTGCGACAAACTTGATTCGCATCGTCTTATCAAACTGCATCGTAAATTTCCGATAAGTCTTCTAATCTAGAAGTTACGTAAAATAATCAATATTGCGACGGTTATACAGAACACATAAAAAATTCTACTTACAATTAGTGAATCAACTTTTCAATTATTTTTTTTTCATTTTGATTACTTCGATCAGCGATTAAGAGTTTTCGACAAGCAATGTGTGAAATTTATACATTTCTACTTGCAAATAAAATATAAAAACTTTCTATTTTTATGTGCTAATGTGGATATCTGATCCATATTATCTAATAGATAATAACATATTTGTCTTCTAATAAGAATGTATTGAAAGATTCAATTCATATAAACAAAAGTACGCCATTTCAAGTTGATTCTATCAAATCTGATGTATGATTTACCATTCAAATACATTTGCTGCCAGTCGACAAGTATTTTGTCTACTGTATTTTCGATGAAACAACTGTCATAACAAATGCAAAAAATATTGTTATCTATTCTAATTACTTTCGCATTATTGTAGAGCGACAATTTCATACACAATATATAGATAATATTCTTTATAATTTAACAGAATTAAAATTAACGCTGCAATAATGTAAAAATTAAAATAGGCAAATATGTTATTTTGCATTTGTCATGACAGCTGTTTCATCGAAATTATAGTACATAAAAACGTGTTGACTGTGGCGTGTAAATTTTTCTTCTGTTTCTGCTTGAAATAATAATCATCAACGTATAATGCGGGGATACATCATCATCCATGTTTGTGAATACGTGATTTTGAGATAACGCTTCATAAAAGGCGTCGAATGACTTTTGTTACTCGTCATAGTGCACTATCATAACTGTCGACTAATTGTTTTCTGCGATCATTTGTCATTGGTATAATTCTTGCGACACAGGTTTCTGTAAAGAACGAAAGATTCTGCTTCCTGTATCGATAAATAAGAATATATTAAAACTTGTCAACCACATTCTCGTTAAATTTAACACAATTTACAAAATTCACATTGAGATCATTCATGAATGCACCAAACAATACTCATAATTGTACCGGAAATAAAGATGATGCAGCGCGATTGCTAAAGAAAAAAAGTAAAAAAAAAACGGTAAAGTTACTATTACTGTTTTAGATAATTGTGAACAAGTCACTAGCCATTGACATAGTTGCAAACAATGACGGTAAAATATTCTTATCAGAACAGTAAAAAACGAATGATTTCAAAAACTTAGGAAACAATTGTCACTGGTTCATTCATGAAATATAATTATACAAAAGCACCGTGATTAATTGTGACAATTACTTAAATAGTAAAATAGAAAACAGGAGAAAGTTACCAAATGCATATCGCCTTATTAAATAAACGTTAGAAATTGTAGTTTAATCCAAAATATCCATTTCAGATATACATTACTACAAGTCTTTAATCTTTCATCAATAACAAATAAATTTCTTATAAACCTTTCTGCAACATGCTGCAGAAAGTACGATTTAGGCTTGACGAATTGCCAAAATCGTATCTGTAAATTTTCTAAATCATATCGCCTTTGAAATCAAATTTATGAAACAAAATAATTAAAAATCTAAGGAATGACAAACTAGTACTTATTTTATTAATAACATTATAGTCAAAAATTATTTTAAATCAGACAAGGTGTTTCTTATACATTTTTAGGTGTTGAAAATTAAATGCCATAAATCAAATTTCACCAGAATATCAGGTTTCCAAAATAATTAAGATTTAATATGTAAAAAATGCCTTTTTTGCAATGTTTGAGATTTTTTTTATAAAAAAGATTAATGTTATCTAGAAATTCTTATCAGATATTCTGAATGTATTCTTCATTTCTTATAAATTGCATTTGTTTTATTTCAATATCTTATTTTTTAGCCATGCTATGTAAAATTAAAGCTGAGAACTTCTGAGGTAGCGTTGCAGGCCCAATCGGTGGTTCAATCGTTAAGCGGTAGAATGAAGAGAATAATTTTATTATTTGTTCTCCTTTAAATTATACAAATTTTGTTTAAAACATTTTCTTTGAAAATGCATTATTTTGAAAAATTTAAAGTGGACAATTAAAACAAAACACCCTATATACATACATTTAGTGTCATCTATTAGAATAAATTACACTGTGTCAATAACCTTAAACTACGAATAATGACTTTGTCATCATAAGCGAAAAGTAAAACTATATATTTGAATCCTTTATATCCTTCATATCATGGCTAAAAAGTCAGATACCGAAATAAACTCTCATCCATTATTTTGGTTTTGCTATTATTAATTATCAATCTTACATTAATAATATTTATTGTGATCAAATTTGTAGTGAAACAATTTAGGACACTTGACAGATTTTATAAAAATGTCGATTTCATGTTTATAATAAATGTAAATATGTATACACATGTATAAATGTAAAATATCATGTCTTCTTTTATGAAAATTAAAATAAAAATTATAAAATTGCATTATTATATATATCAGCTACATAAATTAATAAAAAATTAACAAACCTATACGCATTCAGTAACTCTTACCTATTAATGTAACATAAGATGAGTCGTGCGTCATGCAAAATAGATTATAATTAAAATATCAAAGTAAAAATCATACATACTTCTTTGTAATTTAAAAGTGAAAAACAGTAAAAATCATAAATACTTTTTTGTAATTTAAAAGTAAATTAAAGTAAGTGATCCTATAATAAAAGTAAGCTTATAATAATTTTAAAATAAATAAACAATTAAAAAAATTCTTTACTCTTGTTTTTGAAAATTTCTTATTCTTGTTTCTTATGAAATTACGAATGATAAAAATACTGAGAAATGTCAATGTTATTGTTGCAATATCGATTAGATTAATAATAAAGAAACAATGCTGATGTGATCAATGGCTGTTTATTCGGAAAATTATCGGATTATCGCACGATAAGCATTAAGCGTTACTAAAGAATTTTATTACGTACTATACTGTTGTAGGAAAACAAGGAAACGCAACTCTCTCTTTCCCGTTAAATAAATTAACGTAATACATTGACCGTATTATTTTACACATTTGTAAAATAATACGGTCAATGTATTGCGTTAATTCATCCTCATACATTCATTATTGTAACAAAATAGATTTTTTTCTGATTAACAATAGACAAATAAATCAGCAATTATTGTATCTTCATAATTTTAACTAGAATTGTGATATAAAATTTTGCTCAATACATCTACACATGTAATTTCAGGTCCAATTTGTTTGAGTATTGCATTATACGGTTGTGCACTACTTAAGATAATTCTCAGTAAATAATATACTTACAATTAGTCTTTTAAACTTCAACGTATTACATAATATTTTTCTTGGAGTTGTAGATTCTAGAAACTGCACAACTATATTCCAGGTGTCGTGATTCTCCACGTGTTTGAGTTCAAGAAATAACTCAGCAGTTTTCTGGCTTACCATCGTAACTAAAGATAAATTAATTCCAACATACATATATATATTCCCAGGGTTAAATATCTCAAACCTTAATCTGTTAAGGTCTATCCATTTAAGGCAACGGATCTGAAATGTATAACATTTATATTATGATAAATTATCATGATAATTTATATTTATATATAATATAGATAATAACTCACCATAATAACTTGTTAGAATGATTTATCGTAGACACACGTACATGTGTATAAAACATTTGCTACATATTTAAAATAATTGTTTTAAATTCGTGATCTCAATAAAAAAATGTATTTATTACTCGTCAATATTAATGCCCAGCAGCTGGAAGTTAGTTATATTTATGTTGCTACAATGATTTTGTAACAAATATAAAATTCAAATTAAAGCTAGGCAGCAAGAAATAATTACTGAGCACATATATAAAGTTTTCTCGAAAATAATCATATAATTTTATAAATTTTCAAAAAAAGTTGTATATTTTAAACTTTATATATGCTAAGTTTCTATTCCATAAAAAGGAAAAAAAATATTTCTTTGATTTTTATTTTCTAAATTATCTAGATAAATGATCTAATGAAATAGAAGAAACATACTTCAGGACATAAAGTATGTTTAATATAGAGTTGCCAAAACTAGCCCATCCCTTCCCTAACAGCACACGTCATTCAGGGGATGCCCCAGGGACATCCTTTGAGCATCCCATGGGCGTCTACAAAAGACCTGTGCTTCTTAGAATATCCTAAAAAGCCTTGTATTTCTTGGAAACTATACATTGCACTATATTAATACTAATAAAAACATGATTTACTTAAATAATTAAAGAAATAAAAACCCATACAAATAATAAATTTTTATTTCTTTAATTACTTAAGCAAATTATATATAGCTTTTCTCTGTGTGAAATTTGCTAAAAACAAAAATAAATTTTGATTTTCTTGTGCAAATTAGTTGAAACAATAGTGAGCCTATTACTGATAATATTAGATCATTTTTTATGTTAGTAACTTTCTAAAATTCTTTTGCTAATATTTTTCTCTTTCATATTTTCTTTGTAATGTGAGTTGAAACATAAAATTGCTATACAGTGTAAAGCAAATCACCTCTCTGTAAAAATAGATTATAAATACAAAATCTTCAATTATAAACATAAGTTAAAAAAAAAATAAATTGAAAAAATAAAGAAATAAAAAGAGTAAAATTCTGCTTAAGCATAATAAATAAATACACAAAAATCAATGTATGTAATTTATTCAAGATTAAATATAAAATCCTAATTTACTTTAGTCTATCCATTTAAGACAATAGATTTACGATATGTAATATATGTAATGATTTATCATAGATTATAATCGCCTTTTTATATTTTAAGTATGTCACAAATCTATTACCTTAATTATTAAAGTTTGCTCATCACTCACCAACCAATGTGCAGCAGTGGAGTTTTTCTGTAACGTTGCTACGATGATTCTGTAACAAACAAATGTAAAATATAAATCGAAGTAACGATAGAAAAGGCAAGTAGTATTTTAAATAATAATTACTGCGTGCAGTTGTGTTCATTAATTAAAGTTTAATAATTATTATGTACACCCAGTGTCATCAATTCTTACAGCTCTTCATGAATGTAACTGCTGGAGCTTATTACGGATATTGGAGGTCGTTACGTTAATTATAAACTGAATAAGTAGAAAAATGGTAACTTCTCAGTTTGGAAAATTTTCTTAAAGATAGAATTGATGACTCTGGGTATGTGTTTATTAAGTAAATGTACATTCAATTATTAAAATAATTTAATTCTAACGTAATGCCTGAGAACACTTTCTATTAAATACAAGTTCGTAGTCACATTAAATTTTTTCTAATTTTTATTTTTTAATATTTAATATTTAATTTTTTAATACACTTCCGCGCGTAGGATACGCATAAATAAAATATATTTACCGCATGTTGCTCCACCGATGCCTGATGCCTCTCTCCTAGACCTCCTCCTCCTCTCAGATTGTCCTGAGTTGTCATCGTTGTAGGTACAATATTTTCACAACACAACACTTGCAAATACGAGGGTAATAATGATCGCGCGATACTTGTGTAACGGCCGCCACACCAAGATCATCGTTCCGATTTATTTACGATTACCATGAGACATTTTATTTTCCAAAATAAAAGATTTTATTGTTAGAAGATCGCGTGATATGCAACGCGCGAGAACACGTAATAATATTGTCGAGAACAATTTTAGTTAGCATTTTCACATTTTATTCGTCGATTCGTCTGTCACTCCGAACTCTCAGTCACATCAAAGTACATCGTGCAACAGATTTACCGAATAATGTTAAATACAATATAGATATCGTGAATAAATCTCGATTTCGAAAAGTAACATAACCTACATAGTATCAATCACCGATATTCATTCGGCACGCGTACAGATTTAACAAATGTTACGGGAACTCGGAGTGCGGTACGATGTAAGCGGATCTTTCTAACAATAGCTGAGACGCATGCTATTATATAAGTCTACGGGACGGATCGTTAACCGCACACGATCGCACATTTCACAAGCTTCCACGGCATTCTACAGCTACTGCGCCATAGCGCCGCTGTACCGCTGGCTGGCCGATCGCCGCTCGGCTGCCCCGCCACTGCTCGGGTACCATCGCCGTTCGGCCGTCTCCGCCGCCGCTCGGCCATCGTCGTCGCTCGCTCGCTCGCTGCCGCTGCGTCACCTGCGTCACGGTCCTTTCCTCTTGCTCCGGCTGGCTGACCTTGTTTGCTGTTGCCAATGCTCGTTGTTTGTTTTTGCCATATTTATTGTTGCTCCATCGGGTGTTCGATATTACGACGTATCGTTTACGTGCTTCTCAATTGCTTCGTGTTCGAATACGCAATTGGACAGAGTGCCGAATGTGACTGCGGACTTGGTTGAGTGCCGTGAGATGCTCATTTTCATTCGTGATGCGCGGCAGCTTATATATGGCGGCGTCGCTTTGAAAGTTTTCGCGTACGTGTATTCGCGTTCGAATTGAATGCCTCGTTTACGTAGATCGCGAATCGTAAATGTCGAATGGCTCGTTAATCGTCGTGCGGGAATCTAACGTTACGGGAGCGAGTCGGTTCTTTCTCTACGCGTGCATTTATTCGAAAAGCTTTTTGCGTAGTTCAGGCATTCCGCGACGTGTGTGTATGTACGTGCGTATGTGTGTCGGTTACTCCATTTTACTTGCTCCGCCATTTTGTGCGCGTTTTACGTTCTTCGCGTTCGTGAGTGATATCGAAAATGCCGATCGTTTAATGAAACGTTTTCGAGAAAAGCAGTGGAACGTGAGTTTAGCAGAAGACAGCATTCGTCGGGACAACTCGGTAAATATATTATTTTATTAATTGAGACATATATCTTTGCGTGTTTCGTAATTTCGCAATTTAAATGTAAAAATAAAAATACTTTTGAAGATTTATAAAATATTAATATTTATGGGTAAAAGGAATTTTAAATAATACCAGGAATTATACTAAAAATTACGATTATGGAATTATCATGTGAAATTTGACGTTTATCTCATTAGACATGTTTATTTTATTGTAGTAATTTTCTTAATATGTTCTAAATTTAAAAAATAATTAAAATACTGTTTAATTAACCCTCATCGTGTAACATGTTTTTTGCCACCTGTTGAATATATTTTATTTCTTTCAAAAATTATGAGAATATATCTATATTATATAAAAATATTTTCAACCAATTTCATACATTTTTAAATTAATATAGTAGCTTAATAAACAGTATATTCTAAGTATTTATTATATTTTCAGAATCAACTGGAAAGGCACTGTAGCAGCAGCAGCAGCAATAACAATAATCGTTGAGTAAATTAATTTGTTCAAGTATTATTAACTGAAATACGAAGATATTTCTTCAAAAAGCGAAACTGTCCATTTAAAATAAATATCTGTTTCCAGTTTGGGGTATAATAGAATCTTATAAAAGTCTGCTAATTTTAAGAAAGACATAATCTTATATCTTTATCAATTTTATCAGAATTATCTTGAAAAATGTCAGCAGTTTTACTTACAAGATTTTTGTTACTTTTTGCGATTCCTAATATTTTTTAAACGTCTCAGGAATACTTTGCATCTTTCTGAATATTACTCAAATTAATTGTAATTTAATAAATTCAAAGTTTCTCTTTTTATATAAATATAATAAAATAAAAACTGCTTTGAAACAAAAGGCTGATTAAATAATGATTCATAGTAATTTCATCGCCTTTTTTTGTTATTTTCAACATTTTAAATAGTTTTCAAAGCGATGACAATTACTTTTTAATTTGCGACATTGCAAATTGATTGGATAAGTTTTCGTTTTTTAGTAGTTACATTTATTTTCTGCAAATATAAAAATTTCTTTGACATTGACAATTTCTCACTGGGTTTGAATTAACTTATGTTTATTTGATTTATTCAATTTATAAATTTATTTAATTTATAATAGTTTTTGCTCATATCTTAGATTTGCAAGCAATCTCTCGTTTTTTAGTAGTTACATTTATTTTCTGCAAATATAAAAATTTCTTTGACATTGACAATTTCTCACTGGGTTTGAATTAACTTATGTTTATTTGATTTATTCAATTTATAAATTTATTTAATTTATAATAGTTTTTGCAGCGAAAATTACTATATTATATTGTAGTTGGAAATAAATGAACTTTTAAATGAGTAAGTGGATCTGAATGAATTTTTGCACAAATATTTATTAGAATTTCATTAGTTTGCGTAAAAACTTTTTGCTTTAATTGGTAACACTACTGCCTCATAAAATTTGCAAATTAGCAAAACGCGATTTTATATAAGAATTAAAGAAAACAAAAAATTAAATAACTTTTAAACCAATAAGGTTCGATTTTTCATTATCTGGTCAACTTGTGATTAGATTTTGATGTTTTAACCAACTGGTTTCATCTATGATGTTATAAATATAGCTTATTGGCTAAAACTTTGAGTTAAATTTTATCATATGTTAATTAGAT
Organism: Solenopsis invicta; assembly: GCF_016802725.1. NCBI lineage: Eukaryota > Metazoa > Arthropoda > Insecta > Hymenoptera > Formicidae > Solenopsis > Solenopsis invicta. The sequence continues at coordinate 10,099,620 of NC_052672.1, read as the reverse complement.
AATACGTAACCAGGTGAGTGAATTGTGTTCAAATTTTACATATGTACTTAAACATAATATTCTATGAAATTTTTATATTTTTGGTAATGTTTTGAGATATAACTCATATATTCTCAAATAAAAAAAAACATCTGATAAATTAATTGTTTATCTTTGCTTATGTAACTTTATTTTTGTATAATACGAAAGAGAATCATAAAGTCGTGGATATTACCTATGAGATTTATGGGTATTAGCCACATAGTCCATATTTTATAAATATAGTGGCGTTTAAAATTAAAGTCTTATTGTTAGCTAACAATAAGTCGCGATCGTAGCCGTCATGTTTGTTTCTGCTTCTAGATAGTGCACGCAGAAAAATATCTCGTGCTAGGAAAACCTATTATTCAATTTTTTTACGTCTTATATATTAGCGGAACAAAGTAATTAATTAAAACTAATTTTTTTATTTGTTTCTTATTTGTTACCAAAGAAAAAAATTTGTTGTTTTGTTAGTTTTTTTTAAATAATGTTCTGTTAAAGGAAGATTAAGTTAACTTATTTAAACATTATTTTAAAACAAAACTAACAAAGTAACTTTATGAAGAAGCTAGCAGACGGACTTAGACGCCGTGCGACATAATCAACGCAGTGGTTCTTAACAAAATTTTTGCTTAAAGATCTGTTGCTATAAAAAATTGTTCTAAGCAAATAATTAAAAAAAAAAAACGTTATATACTACTTGAGAATAATTGTACAAAGTGATATTTCAGGTTTAACAAAAAGAACATATTAAAAACAGTACATATGATGTTATGAGATTAACAAGTTGTATTTGGAAATATATTTCACGGAAATTTGTTTACAACATTTGTTCTAAGTAGGATCATTTTTTAAAACTTTGCATCTGTGAAATTTAAAAAATTACTCTTCGTGGAAAAAAGTTATGAAAAAATTAATTTTGAAAATAGACGAAAGATTTCTCTTTTTGAAAGTTTATTATTTTTTTCTAAGAGAAATCACTTTTTCAAACTTTACATGTAACTTCTTAATACTACCCAGAAGATGTGTGCAAAGTTTTAAGAAATGATCCTTCTTAGAAAAAGAAAGAAGTTATAAACAAATTAATTTCGAAGAAAAAGACTTTTCGTCTATTTTCGAAATTAATCTTTTCATAATTTTTTTTCCAAAAGGGGTTATTTTTTTCAACTTTTCAGGTAACTTCCTAATATTATTCAGGCGATGTATGCAAAGTTTTAAGAAATAATCCGTCTTAGAAAAAAATTATAAACAAATTTCCGGGAAATGTATTTCCGAATACAGTTTGTTAATCATCTCATAATAACATGTATTCTGTTTTTAGCATGTTTTTTTTTTGTTAAACCTGAAATGTCATTTTGTACGATTATTCTCAAATAATATATGTTTTTTCTGAAATTATCTGCTTAGAATAATTTTTTAGCGCAACAGACTGAGCGAAAACCTTGTTGAGAACTGTTTCGTCGATTATGTCGCGTGGCGGTTGTCTAAGTCCGTCTGCTAGTTTTAGTATCAACTTTTTTTTGTGTGGTAACTTTATAACAAATAAGCAACATATAAAAAAATTAGTTTTTATTATTTCTTCTCACTTTATTCTGCTGCTAACTTGTAAGACGTAATTTTTCTAGTTTTATTAGACACAGATTTATATATATAACACTTAATATATTATGCGTAAGAAAATTAATCAGATTTCTTTAAGCCGGAGCATAGACTCTTGCATAGCTGCATAACCACATGCATATGGAAATTGGTTCATTAATACATGCATCAGTAAATGGACTAATCACTTTCTTTCTGCGCACGGTTATGCAGCTATGCTTGGGCCTTTCCTTTTTAGCATCAAAATGAAGGACTCTGGCTAATTCTCTTATGCGTTATGTATTATGTGTTATGCAAGAGTCTGTGCTCCCTCCTTTATTATGAGCAGAGAATCCTTCTCTCTAACTATGAGATCGTGTACGTAGCACAAAACAAAATCACAAAATCGTGGATATAGTACGGGAGAAATCCAAAAAATCGTGGACGTTATCTACAGGATCCGTGGCTACGTAGTTCTAAAAGTGCACGTTCTGTGCACATATAGGCGCTAGCGAACGGACTCAGTTTTCGCTCTGGTGTATACATATTTCAAATTACACTTTAACGTTACCATCAAGGGTATATGATCTCTTTGTTTACCACACGCGTAGCTTTCTATTTTTACAATTCAAACCAGAGAGTCCTCGAACTTTGAGTCTGATTCAAACTTAGCAAAAAATGTTTAAATTTAGATTTGCGGAAGATACAGCTGATACTCTTGAAGGTATGACTAATCATATTTTTGTGATAAGTTTAGAGACACGTGCCTGTTCGTAATTTGAGGTTAGACCAATATAAAATTATTTCCCGCGAACATTCAATTCGCATTTTTTTAGTTTTCATAAAATCAATATATAACCGCGAATGAATATATTAAAATAATTTTAGAAGACAGCGAGCAGAAGGACAGATTAAAATGGATTCCCGCCTTCAAACTTGAAATAACATCCGAACAAATTGAAGCGAAATATGAGGCTGATTATTATACAGAGACCGAAGTATTTCCTGATTGTAATTTAAAATTGATCCGCTCTGATAAAATAACTCAGGATTTAACTGATCAAAATTGTAAGATAATAGTTGAGGCTGAGTCGAAACATTCCGATCTCATTCCAGCAAAATACGAAGGTGATTTTTGGATAAAATTTGTTTAATGTTTCTTTAGGAATCGCTGATAACTTAAATTTTATTCGAATTCTCGAAATTTCATTAATTCACGCGTAAAAATTAAATTATGAATTGCATATTAAATAATTGAATAATTATAAAATAATAAATGATACGTAACTCTATTAAATATTAATTATATCAATAATTAGATTGCATAATTATATAAATAATTAATTTAATTATATTAATAATTAATATAATAAATAATAACTGTTATATATTAAAATTTAATTGTACAATTAAGGCGGCTTAAAAATTTGGGAATGTACATTTGATTTGGGCAAGTACATACTGGAGAAAGAAATCGAATTGAAAGATAAACTTATCATGGATTTAGGATGCGGCGCTGGATTAATTGGTCTTTTGTCTCTTCGCAAAAATGCCATAGTCCATTTCCAAGATTATGTTCGTATAATTCGTATGATTGTCGCATTGAAAAGTGAGCCGCGATTAACAAAATAATTTTTGTAGAACGCAGAAGTGCTAAAATTCGCGACCATTCCGAACGTGACGTCAAATTTTGACGATCGTACGATTATAACGACGAGATGCGAATTTTATGCCGGGGATTGGGCTTCTCTCGCGACGTTACTCGATGAAAGTAAAAAATATGATTACATCTTCACGAGCGAAACAATCTATAATCCGGACAATCATAAAAAATTGTACGAAATTTTCAAGACAAAGCTAAAAGCCGATGGCGCTGTGTGAGTACATTAGATCGCTCTGATATCTTATTTATATATCAAAACTTCAATTTAGAAATGAGTGATTTCTGTTAGATTTGTCGCTGGAAAAACCTACTATTTTGGCGTGGGTGGTGGAATGAGACAATTTGAGAATATCGTCTTGAAGGACGGGTACTTCGACGTTGAGTCGGTGTGGAGAAGTCAAGATGGTCATTAATGATTTAATTTTAAAGTTTTTAAAGCTTTTATTAAAACTTCTAATATATTTTAACTTTTAAATATATTTCCTTATCACCGGCTTAACAATAATAACTATACACATTTTAGGAGTTAACAGAGAAATTCTGAAACTCACGAGGAAAATCGATGTTCGAGAACGTCACAAATCTGATGTATAACATTATTGTCTTCGTAATACTATGAGGTATCGACTTGGAATGTTGCAGCAATCACCTGCAGAAGAGTGACCGCTTCTGCGGTGTGATTCTCTTCTTATACACAAAAATTGTTAATTCTCTTGCTCTTCTTTGCGTCAATAAAATATTTGTAATTTTTTTTTATGGCGAGAGTCTCTCGTATACCCATCCAGCCTCTCCTTTGTGTATGAGAATATTGTCTATTTTTTCATTCGTTTTTGGACGTCTGAAACGAATTCTATCGTGCAGACGATCGCTCTGACCTTGCCAGAATTCCACGGAATGTGGTATAACGAGATAACCGCCCCTGAAATAGTGTATTGTATATATAATCTTTATAAATAAACGATGATTTCAATTTGGAAATTATACACGTGGTAGAGCTATTAATCCACGGCCTGTCGGAGATAATAAATATATTATAGCTTTGCGAAACGAAGCGACAGTGTGCTATTTGTCAAACTAAATGGCAGTATGCCCATCGCACAAGAGTGTTAGTCTTCTTTGCTTTTATACATGGATGTTTCTTGTGTACGAAACTTTATATTCAAAATTATTATTTGAGAAAAACTTTAACGTCAGCGCTTTACGCGCGCGCATTTAATTTCACAATTCACTGATAATTAGTTTTTTTATTTACTGTTGATTATTTTATTATTATAATGTTACCTACCAACAGGCGGGTCTCTCAACCTGATTTTCTGGGAATTTCGCCAACAGCTCCCTTTCTTTCACAATTAGAGTCTGTCTGCTAGCTATTACACTGCTTTGCTTGCTGGCCATAGACCCAATCTGATTCGCATACGGTCGACTTTGGAAATAACGATCCGAGTCTTCCGCCGATGTTTTCTTCGCGATGCCTTCGATACGTATCTAAAATAATCGTAGAAGTTAATAAAATGATTATGACGGAAGAATTGATTAACACTTGAGTCACCGGCGCTGTGGTTTCGATGATAATTTCAATAAAAAAGAAAATGTTTTTGTATTGAGATGTTATTTGTATTCTCACACATTTTCAAACTATTCTGTATTATAGCAGTTAATACAAAAACATTGAAAAAATAAAGTTACCAACGGAACCAAAATGACATCGGTGATTCTAATGTTAAAGCGCTATTGTAAGAAATAATTCTATTGCAGAAAGTTTAGAATATAGATAAAATCAAATGTAAAGAAACGGCGTACACTTCGTCTAAGAGATTCCCAGTAAAAAGTCAGGGCTACGTGTGGATTTTCTGCCTGTAAATAAAATCAAATGGTACAGAATTTCTTCGTCTGTTTGGTATCATATGAATATAAATTAAACACGATATAAACTCACTAGTTCGTGGGCTTTCCTGCTATCGTAATTCGTGTAAAACTTGAAACCTTCCGTGCCGAAGCCTTTCAGCAACACTGCGCGCACGGACGGTACGCCGTCTCTGAAATCATTTTCGCATGAAACATGAGTGTATTAGCAATTAGTTGCGCGATTTTCTTGCACCCTATTAGCATACGAGTTAAATTCTTATTTTTTTTTTTAGCGACAAGTACTTCCATTAAATAGTGAATTATAGAACAATGCCAGTTCCGAACGTTTTGTCTTTCTACATAATTATAATACACATAACAATACGTGTTTACAACTGATTTTATTACGAAACCATGTATTTAAAAATTGAAAAGTCAAAAGGAAATTTTACCTCGTTGCTGTTGCGAGAAACATCGCGTTGGGCTCCATAATTTGCGGAGCATTGCAGGCCTCCTCGAACCATGCTTTGAATTGCCCGATAGGCTCTTTGCTAGTTAGGCGGTCCTCCGTGAAGGTTTCGTTTTTATCTTTATATTTTATTCGCATATCTGTAAGGAAAGTGATATGAAAATTAGAGATTGTAAAGCAATATATTTTCAGAGCAAGAGAAAATATTTTTTAATTTCTGATTTTATTTTCAAATAACTTTTTGATTGTATATTATTTTTTATTAGCTATTGTATTAGTCATTGACGTATGTTAATTATTAATTAGAGCATTCCAATAAATAATGATATAATGAAAAAAAAGTAATTTTACCGAGGGGGAATTCACAACCCAAAATTTTGTACACCAATGCCGATTTTTGGCATTGCTGTAAAACACTGCCGACATTTTTGTACACTGCTTATTGTTAGTCAATGCCTACAATGCCGTCAATCCTATATTAAAATTAAGGCAATTATGAACACTACCGCGTGCCCATTATCATACGCCAATGCCTGCACAAGAATTCTAAAGCTTTCCCGAAGTATTCAAAAATTTTTGTGCTCAACCCCATGATCGAAAAACCGACTCTGAAGTGAGCTCACCACTCCCCAACCACTGACGACAATGCCGTCAATATTATAAGTCACTGTTTACTTTTTTCGGCAGTCCACTGCCGAAATTTTGTACACCAATGCCGGCTGTGAATTTCCCCTCGAATTTTACATACAAAAAATTTGTATAGCAAGAGTAGGGCTAATAAGCTTCAAATATTTAGATATTGATAAATAGATATTTATATCAATGTATGTGAACAATTTTATTTTTCTTTATAACAAAAAGAAAACATTAAAATAAGATATATGTATGTGTTTAACAGAGATCGATAAAATAACTGATACGATTTATTTAAAATATAAAATAAGAAATATGTATTTTAAATAACAATTTCAAATACATTTCAAATAGTTTTTTATGATTTTGTTTATTTAAATTTGAACATTAAGTATTTTCACATATTTAGCTATAACTGTACAATAGTATGTATGAATATCTCTTTAATAGAATTTTTTATTAGCTTTAATTAAAACATGCATCTCAAAATTAGCATCTTTTATGCTCCTTCAATTCGGTTTCATGATAAAGTTGCTACAAGAAAATAATCTTTCCGGTGCAGACAACGGTAAAGACGTGTTAAACTTGATAAACATCCGTCTTATAATTGGTCCAAACATTGCACAGTTACATTTTCATCTTGAACGTGTTGTATACGCGTTCTAGTTGCGTAGCATTTATATTCAATTCGTTAGAATCCTCCTATTGTCTTCACCTTCCAAGGAAAAAATCTTTCTGACACAAAGTCATCCTGAGCAATAGCAGATAAATCGACCTTATCGTTATGTTTTTCCGATTCTAAGAAAAATAGATCCAGTACGTAATTTGTTTTCTCTTTTGGTATTCGAAGTGACATCGTAATTCAAAATAGAGGTGAAAAATAGCTGTTAATTTAGCATTTTTAGCTTTGGGTTTTGTAAAAATTTATAAAATCATTAAATCATTTGTTTTTACTATACAGATTTTTGTTTTCTGATTTCAGTAAACCAAATCCAATCGAAATTAACCAGAAAAAAACTTATTTAAAATACTTATTTAAATTTAAATAATTTTTTTTTTTTATTTAAAGTAGAATATGAGAAATAGATCATAAGAAATATTTTATATTTATAATATTTTATATTTTATAATAAGAATTATTTAAAATAATAAATACTAAATAACTATTTTATAAATTTTTTTTATTTCAAATAATGTTATTTTAAATACGATTAATCTCTGATACTTAGAGGATGGTCTAAAACTAAATAAAAAATTTACACAATATTTTTTTATGCACGAAATTTCACTTTCGAAAAAATCGATTTCAAAAATTCGTTATTGAATATAATTACACAATTGTGTAAACATGATTGGAATTATTTAACCGCCAACAATTACGTATTGTTTGTTACACAAGACAGAGGCAAGATGATTGCATAATATTATACAAAACTGATAGTTCTGCACAATGACTATTGATTTACCTCCTATGTCAACGGTGTAATTCTCATTCCGAAGTGACATGGCGTTGCACGATCGTGCGCCCGACTATACGGACCAACTGACCGACTTACGGCACGAACGGAGAGCGACTGGGACAAAACGCGCATGCCTCCAAAGGTACTGAGTCAATACGGATAAAAAGGAGCGGGAACGTTATCTTGACGTCGTGAGCTGTGTTGTCTGATAATGTCGGAAATCCCTACTATCTTGTAGTAGGATTACTTAACAACAAATAAAAACACTGTTTTGAAATATCTCGTAGGCTAAATACAATCTTTACATTTCCTATTCAAGCTGATAAAAATTAAAAGTCAAAGAAAATACTTGAAAAATCATGTGTCATTATTTGTAATATTTCGTAAAATTTTTTTAAAGGATACAAATGTTTACGATTGGAGACAATAGACGAGAAGCATAGAGTCTCAAAAAAATGTTTTAAGAATCTATGCAGGAATTAGAAATTATCTTTGTCACTAGATCGCGCAAACAAAATACAAGCTTGTAATTAGCATATCGGTGATATTTGCAATTACAATGTTATTGCAGTGACAATCCCTTATGAACGTTTTAACTCTAAAAATATCTCTGATTATAGTAAAAAGTCAATATACAGAGATATGATAATAATTCTTTATTGTATAAATTTTTTTTACAATTAATTTTTAAACGATTAAGTACTTAAATTAAGTACAATTACGAATCACGATAGGACAACCCTTATGAAAAAGAACTAATAGTGTTTCAATAAATTGATTACTATATCAGTAACTAATATTTCATCAGTTAACTGATGAAATATCATCAGTTATTGATGAAACATCTCACTAGATCTCTTTCTTTAGGGAACTTATTATTCGAACAGTTTCGCGGTTGAAAATCTAGAATAGTTTGTAAATGTAAGAATAAGGAAGTATTTCAATTTTTATCATCATTTTAATTTGCGAGGAGTTAGATGCAGTTCCGCATTTTGCAACGGCAATTAAAAAGAAACCGGATTGTACTCGCGATTTAGTAACAGTACAATATACAAATGACGGAAATTAATGCCTTAGATCTTTGTCAGGCTGCCACATAGCATGGAGTTTTGTACATTAAAACATTTGCTATACGCGATCCTATTAATGTTGTGTTAGTGTCGCACTGCGATTCGAAAATGAAAGAAAATAAAATTAAATGTTTGCTAACGCTAACGAATTAACATTTTTTGCTCCATTTTTGAATCATAGCATAGTATTAAGAATTAAGACAACGGTAAGATCGTGGGTAACAAGTATGATACAAAACTCAACGCCGCAAGACAACCTGACATTCAAAGGCTTACGACATTCATTCCCAGAAGTAATTTAAACTGTACGTTGTGCTATCACCGAACCGTAGGTATAATCCGGGTTTGATTGCCCCATATTATGTAACGATCTAATCCCAAATTTTAAGCGCGATAATACGGACATTGACGTTTTTGAGTTATTAGCAAAAATCAATTTTATATTTGTATATTTAGGAGCTACGCATATAACTGTACATTACAAGACTAATTATCATTAATTAACTCGATTATAAATATAACTTTCATATCTCTCAAATAAACGTATCGTTAGCATTATATTTTAGTTATCCTGAACTGTCTCTCGCGACTTATCTTGTTCAAATTTTGACTTTCAAGCGATATCGTCCCGATTTGAATCGCTTTTCTGATGGCGGGACCATGGCTTCGCCATGGATAGTCAAGCTCCCGTTGCTGGCAGTGATTTATTTGGCGCGATTAGAGGCACTCTGATCATTCCGTCGTTATTTTTCGTTTCTTCGAATTGCGCATCGTCGACGTAATTCGTCGTCACGAACGCAACGGTTTTTGTGGCAGACGACGGCTCGATGTTCGTCGTCGGTCTTGAAACTCGCTGGATTTTCCCGGCGCGATCCCGGTTCGTCTGTTTCTCGCGAGTCCGTATAGCGTCATTCGTCACGATCTGTGCGCCGATATTTCGCGAGAAGATCGCATTACGATCGTTCCGCGTGTCGTTGGCTGTGCGCACTCGTAACCGTCGCCGGCGCGTTTTGCTCGCGACCGTGGTGCTGTTTTCATCGCTCTTGACGATCACGGTGGTGCTCCTCGGTGTTTCGATCGTGGTCGAGATTGTTGTTTCGTTCGAACGACGATTTCCGCTGTTGTCGGCGGACGCGAGCGAGTCCGTGCAATTCGGTGGTGGCTCTCGATGCAAGTACGTGATCGGCCAGTGTCTACCGGGATCGTACGGACGACTGGGTTGATCGTAGCGATCTTCACTACCAATCATCGGCCGAATCGGTCGTGGACTCGGGAGATAGGGATGGTACTTTTCGCTGCAAGGACGCCATTGATCCTCCGACATTCCAACGTAGCACCTGCAATGGATTTATTTTTAACGCTATCTTTTCGATTTACAGTTTTCTATTAAAAATTTAAAAAATTTTTTAAATAATTTTTTTTTTGATCACGTATCTAACATAAGTAGTGTTAACACGTGAAATGAGGCTGGTGGTAAAAGTTAGAGTGAAATTAGAATTAAGAGAAAAACAAAAGCATGTTGCGCTCGAGATGTAAAAATAAATCAGAACTTTTTGGCATCGAATCGAATTTCATTTCTTTGTTCGAATTCGAATTTAATCGAATCGAATCGTTGAAGCATAACTTTTAATTAACATAATTATTGTGTGTGTTTTAAGTTAAATATTAATACATAAGTGTAACAAAAGATTTCTATATTGTACAAAAAGTAATATTGATTATATGATATAATTTTAAAATTGTTAATATATATGATTCATACTTGAATCTCTTCGATTCGAAATTTTCGAATAATTTGGATTCAAATTCAAATTACTTGATTCAATTCGATTCGCATTTAAATAGTTTGCACATTTCTAGCGCTGTGATGTATCGTTATATCGCATTGTAATAATATACCATGGATAATGATATCCTTCCGAAAAGCCGCAATGATGAGTCGGCGCGCAACAATAGTCCCAGCTGTCGAATCCATCTCCTTCGGTCTCACAACCCCAAAATCCAGCGATTTTATTTTTTTCGCACTTTGTACCTTTCTTGCACGGATAACCATTTACCGTGTAGTAACTGAAGGTCGAGTATTCATCCGCTGATATAGAAAAAAATTAATTAGATCCAACTTTGATGAAATTTTACGAATAAAAAGTTCGTAATTGCCAAGTCCACTTACGGTAAAGAGATCCGAATCCACCGTCTCCGCCGTAACTGCCATATCCATAACTACCAGGAGGATATGGTTTGCTAGGATCAGGTCTATCAGGATCAAACGGTCTCATGCCATATCCACCCGGTTTGGTAAAGAAAGGTCTTGGATCGATATAAATATCATCGGGTCTCGTACCGGGATACCTGCCGGGAAAATCGGGCCGCAAATGATCCGGAAGTTGTGGCTTTAACGGGTTTGGTCCGCCAAACACGTGATCATCATCGTGTAAATAACCTGGGGTCATGCAATAAGGATCCAGGTCTTTCCATGAATAAAGAACATGATTGTCATCATATGTATAATCCAGACCCGGTCGCAAGTCCCTTATAGGTACGTCACTGAGTAAACAATTTTCTTCTGTGCCATGCGTAGTGAGCCTGGAGATAAAAAGTGATATTAACTTATTAATGCATTAATAAGAATTAAAGGCAATAAATTATTTTTAATATAAAGGAATAAAGCAATCGTTTTATTATTTGGCAGCTGTAAGGTGGGCAAAAAACAAGCACAAAATTACAAGATGACAGTTAATCAAATTTAATGTCAATTTGAAATAACATACGTGTAGCGAGACAAGTTTCGGCTTTGCTTAGTCTTCTTCAATTACAATTGTACAAATATTTAACGCAGAAACAAATATGATAAAATAAGAACGAAGTTAATTTATTACCGGACTAACAAACATAATATACTAATTAATGGTTTATAGTATGAATGATTATCAAATATAATTATTATAAATAAACTATTAAAAATAAAAGAACAATCACTAACTAAATTAATTTATAGTAGACTACTTTGATATAATTCATAAATAAGTCACACATCAAGTGAGACTCCATTAATTTCATTTGACTATATTATTGTTTGCTAATCCCAAATTAACTTCGTTCTTATATCTTTTATTATATTTGTTTCTGCGTTATATGTATATTTATACAACTGCGACAGAAAAAGACCAAGTATAAAGTCGAAACTTATTTCGCTACACATGTTATTTCGAGTTGATATATTTAATTTGATTAACTAACATGTTGTAATTTTATGTTCGTTTTTGACTCATTTTATAGTCAATTTATTTTGTTTACAATAATAAACAATATTTAATTTTATTTTGTTATTGATTTTGCTTAAATCACGTTTAAAAATAAATTTCGATTTATAATTGTATATTATAAACATGCACGTTTTAATTATATAATATTAAATTTTAAAAAATTCAAAAATTTTCTTAGCGTTGGCTTACTTGTAACTATAGGACATGCAAGGATTTGAACCGGCTTCTCTCATTCTCGAGCACTTATGCCGACAGTCCTGTTCCGAATTTACATACGTTGCCGAGAGAACAGCATAGGGTGTTAACTTACACGGCTTAGTATATCCAGAATAGCATACTGCAACAAGATTTATTCATAACATTTGACTACAATTATAGAATGACAAGAAATATTTGACGTATTCAACATGCATATGATCGATATGTCTTACCTTCGTTTCCTTGTTTGCCATTAAACCGTCCCATATTGAAAAACGGTACAGCGTAAGGTTCGCATCCTCTGCCAAAGCTGCCTCTTTCGTATAACTCTGCGCCGTCCATGTCCGGCATATGGGTAGGATTGATATCTTGCGACGGCCAATCGCTTAGATAACAGTTAGTTAAATCTGATCGTTCTTGTTCCAAGCCGTATCTAAAATATTTTTGTAATATGTAAGCCGATACTTTATTTAAAAACTTAGTTTACTGTCGACTTTGACTTACTTGAACGCGAAACTTCTACACATAAAGTCTTGCGTTGTCATGCATTCTGCTTGACACCCGCCTAGATTGTCGGCTATTAGCGATTTTCTAACGACGTCCGTGGGCATGCCGAATCCGCTTCTGACTCTCCAAAAACACTCTAAAAAAGTTTCATAAAGAAAATGTTTTCATTATTCTTGCGAATTCTATAAAACTGGGAGAGAAAGAGAGAGAAAGAGACAAGCAAATTCATTGTAGTTTGTCGGTTTTAGTTGTTACCGCAAACACAAAGCGGAACGCATAACGTATGGTAACGCAATCGGGTCAGTAATGCAACGCTCGAGACAATAAGTTGCATTATTTGAAAGACAGTTTTATTTAACCTCTAAGTAAAGTTTAGAAAATACGGAATAATACATCAAAAATGATTTTGATTAAATGCATTTATATTAAAAGAGTAATTCACGATAAAGTTATTTCAATGAAATTATACCGTCTGGAGGATGCGAGCTCGGTTCTCTCTTCGTGCCGCATGTTCTCGAATTGGTCACCATGGCGTAAATATCGTAATCACGATCTGGCTCGAGGTCAATGTAGAAGTTGAGATCTTTGTACGAAACATCGCTAAGAAGACAATTGTCCGTAGGATCTGTGGGTGCTACGTTGTATCTGTCCAATTGTATAATCAACAATTAAATGTCGCACCAAATTAAATCCATGTCAAATTTCATCATATTACTGAAGACAATTGTATTGCAATTTTTCTACTTATACGGATTATTAAAATGTACCTGTAGCTAAAACTCATGCAGGCGTAGCTTTTCTCGTTAATGCACAGGCTCTCGCATTGATCCAGATTTGGCGTCAGGTATGTCTTCCGAACGACCCCTCTGCTGAGTCTGAATCCCGCACCGGCTCGAACGGAGCACTCCTCGGTTCTTCCGGTTCCGCCGTAAAGCGAATCTTGATTAGCCGGTATATAATTGTCGCCGTATCCAAATGCGCCGCCGTAATTATAAAACTCGCCGTAGAATTGATCATTTTCGTAAGGACGCAGCTGTTTAGTATTCGATTTCGGGTAGTACTTCGGTACGTCAAACTTCCCTACATAATTCGTGTCGTAGCCGTAAGAACCGCCGTAAACGGTGCTATAAGAACCCCAGTCGCGAGTTGGATCTTTTCGATGGTCCGGCAAGTAGGAGCCAATTTCGTTTGTGCCTGCGAAAAACGTATACGTATAGATAAATAATAAATCAGAATTTGATTTAAATAAGCGAATGCGAACAAATATTGAATAATTTATTTCAACGCATGCTTCGCGAGTATTTGTCAAAGTGATTCATTCGTATTTGTTCGTGTTTGTTTATGTGGTCTGAATCTGGCTTTACATCAAGAATTCTTTCTAAAGAAAGTGAGGCATCGTTCACGTTTAACTCTGCTGTTTTGTTTTCGGAACTATTTGACCCAAAGTATTTTATTATTTTCTTGCTAATGTATAATATTTTATTTCTACAAATATTTTAATTTTGAAACTTTTTCTCTGATATTTGACGATACCCTATTTGTTAATTTAAGATTTGTGTTATTTTTTTATGCAATTTTTTATTTTTTAAAGCTTTTCGTTCATTTTCTTAACTCAAACGATAATAATAGTATACGAAATTCAAACAGAACAGCAGGTTTAAATGTTTAAAATATTACCTATGTCATAATCGATCCGTCTATTTGGATACCGCGCCCATGAGTTTCTGTTATAAAAATCATCATCCATGGGTCGTCTAGGCGGAAATCGGGCGCCATAGCCGAAACGATCTTCTGGTCTCGTCGCCGGATATCCACCCCGCATTGAATCAGGAGGATAATCCTTTCGATCAAACGTATCGTCATACAATCCGCTCTGAGGATATCCATAAACACCTGGTGGTCGTCGATCATGTTCCGCGGGTCTAGGAGCGTAATCCACGGGCCGCGGGATTTCGTTTGAAGGACGCCGATCGAAATCGAATGGTCGCGGAATATCTTTCAAGGGCCGTCGATCGTAATCCAAAGGCCGTGGCGTTCCAGTCAAGGGTCGTCGATCCGGAACGTAGGGTCTTGCGTCAAATTTATATAGATTAGAAACGAAACCTATTTGGTCATAACGATGAGTTAAAAAAGAAGGGAACTCATTAAATTCACGCTTGAGCAATTGGATAAACGAAAGCAATTTGCTGAATTGTTTCCGAGAAACGAGCGTCCTTCATTTTTGTTGTGAATTATCGTTCTTTTGTAAAAATGAATTTATGAATATCAATAATTACAATAAAGATAAAATAATTAGCAATAATTGCTTTTCTCAAGGATTATACACGGAAAGAATTTTTTTTTGCTAAAGTACTAAAAAATTAGCTGTGTACAGATCTAAAAATAATTTTGTTAGGCCATTAAAATAATTATATAGGACGCTCGAATTGTTTGCTACAATGTCAAAACTTTTTGCATCATTGCTCATCGTAATATCGTCCTTCATAATTATTTTAATGGTTCAATAAAATTATTTTCACATTTATACAGCTAAATTTTTATACTTCTGCAAAAGTGTTCTATTCTTGTACCGATCGATAATATAATATACAAGATTGGATGACTTAAATTTTAACTTTTTGTCCTAAATTAAAATTTTATCTATGTAAAAGAAAAAATACAATTCCACATAAAAATAATATTTTTATTTCATATAAATTTAATTTATATGTAAATAAATATAAAATTTGATGATTCATATTTTAATTACTTTGTTATTTAGAATAACTAATTTTAAAAATTACGATGTTTCTAATTAATATAAATAATGTTTTTTAAAGTTAATTTTTAATTTTACCTAAGTGAATCTTCACGTAACTTGTACCTAATTTAGTTAAAAAATATTAACTTAATTTTAATATATAGTGCTAATACGTATAGTGTTTTTTTTTTTAAGTATCATTCGTAGGTAAATTTATTGGTATTATTCATTGTACCTTGTATCTGGTCTTGCATGAGGAGAGTAAGGTGGACCATAGGATTGACCAGGTCTGGACTGTTGATTCCACCAAGTTGGTCTCGTCGCAGGCGTATTTATCACACAATTCGGATCCTTCTCGTAATAATCGCATTGAGGATCCGATACAAAGTCCCGATGGAAATCCATACGAGAATAAGGCACCGACGTCATTTCGCACATTCCTCTCGCTCCATGGCCATTGCGTCTTTTTGGACAAAAAAGCGCAATTACTCAGTGATGAGCAAATTAGTCATCCGTGTGAATTATTTGTTATTAACAACTTTAGCGATTTTTCTTTCGGAGATTTATATTAATTGAATGTTGAAAAACAACGGTAACTTTCTCGACGCGCGTGCGTGATAGTTCTCCTCGGCGGAGAAGCGTGTCACAGATTGTGGTGCGATCAAATTGTCCGTGATGCAATCGCACGGTGGGTCATGCATATGTACATACTGTATTTTGCGTGTGCATCTGATAATAGGTACCCTACATATATACGCACGTGTATAGAAACGCGTAAAATCATTGAAATGATTCCAAGCGTGAATAATCGCATTTAACTGTTACGCGAATTAGTTTTCGGTTATTTTGCGAGGACTTTGCTGAATTACGTAAATATCCGATCAAAAGTTAAAATTTATAAATATCTGATTAAAAGAGACATCTAGAACCAATGAATTCATCCAAGAAGTTTTGTCATCGAAGCAAAACTGTGTTTGCATCAAGGAATAAATTTCAATACAATGGATTTTTTTTTAAACAGTTTAACAATTATATCGCTCATTTGCTACAACAATATAACTTAACTAAAAAATTGTCATTTCCGAATTGTCCACAAAAAAGGAGAATTCTGCTGAGAATTTAATACACCGAATAAAGAGCTAATGATCGTTTTATTTCACTAATACAACAAATCGTTATATCAAAATCACATTTAAAAATGATACTTTAATGATTCAAATTTAATGATTCAAAATATACATACTGGAAAATTGTATATGTTAATTATGTTATTGTGATATGCAGCAAACAAAAATAAATTGAAATGGCTAGAAATGAATTCATTTCGATATTTTCGAATTCGCGCTTCAGATTTTTTGAATCCAAAAATGATATAATATAGATACGAATACATTCGAATTCAAGCTCGAGCAAGCGATAGATAGCTCATTTCGCATTTTAATTTATTTCAAAGCATTTGAATCTAAACATATTCCGGCATTCTAAAGCGCGAACTCGGATAAAGTGAAATAAATTGCAATTTTCACTTCAATCGAATTTAATTTTGTTTGCTGGGTAAGAAATAAGCTATATGAATCTGACTTTCTAAATATTTCGTTAAATTAAATACGTAAGAGATTACCTATAATTGAAGCCCTCACACGTGAAAAGCTTTTCGTAGTCGCAAGCGCGATGGCAGTCCTCGACCCTTTCGCATTCGATGGCACGTCTGACGTGCAGATCCAAGCTCTTCTTGCCAGACAGCAGTCTTCTGTAGCACGCTGTAGCAAGAAAACAAAAGAGATTTCAACTTTTCACTTTTTACAGTCATTTTTAATTGCTTTTTTTCGCGCCGACTTACGCGAACACTCATCCTCCACTATAACTATAGAGCTCGAAGTGGCCCGTCGAGTAATCACGACTAATACAAAGGTCCATAGCCATCGTCGATGTATCAACATGATTCCCACGTTCGATCGACGATTCAGTTTACCGAAGTGAACGTACCATTCGAATCGAGATCGCGATAGAAAGAGAGACGACGACGCAAATGTATGCAAGACGATTCTTGCCTCAGCGTACTGAGTTTTCTTTCGGGCCGCGATTTGTTCTCGCGATATACCGCGAACCGCAGAGAGACGTAGCCATTTTGGTGTGTGCGTCTCTCCTCGAGAGATTTTTCACGTTCAAATCATCCCAACTCGTCGCACACTTCGGCACCTTCGCGCGAAAAATGGCGCGAATTGAAAATCACGCAAAAAGTAACGGAGAAATTACGGGCTCGCGCCGTTTTATAGAAAAGTGAACGTTTCGGCGAGGATAGTGGGAGGAACTGCTCACACGTCGGGGGAGGGGTCGTCAGCGTTACATGATCATTAATGATTCCACTTACTATTATTTTTCTTTGCTCACGGACACGCGAGCGTTTCATTCTTTTTCCGAGCATCGTCATTTGGTATTTTATGCAATTATGTAGAATTGATTTACGAGTCGCTTTGAGTAATTGCAGGATGTATTATATACTTTTAATTGAGAGACGTGACTTTGCAAGTTGATCTTTATAATTTATTTGACTTACTTACTCGAGATTAGCGTTATTTTTTTCCAATTTTAATCAATATGTGCAATATTTTGGCAAAGAAATTGTTACATCTTTCATTCAGCTCGTTTAATAATTCTTTTCTACTAACGTTTTATATTTTCGATCGAGATATATAAGAGATTATTACTTATTCGCCGTAAGATCTCTACCTAGAAACCAACTGCCGGAACCATTTGCATTTTTCCGTCGTTAAAAAGAACTTTTGTGCCAAGGAACAGCAGAGAGGAGTGACATCATTTTAGAAGGGATATGCCATCGCGTGTCCTTCGAGATATTCGTCAGGGTCACAATTACCTCAATTATTTCAGCCAGCCTGCCTCTTAATGTAGCACCATAACTTTAATAAAGTCGTACTTCCGCGATTTGAACTAGAATCAGGTAGGCTTAATTATTACGACTTTCGTGCGGCGACTGTTAAAATTTGAATTTCGAGGTTGCTCGAGAAATTCGTGACGAAATTTTATAAATCGTGTCGCAACCGGCGTGCCCATTCGATTGCAACAATTCCTGATCAAAAGGGTGGACAGGCTACGCGCAATTTAATTTGAAGCGCAGGCAGGAATAAGGGATTAGCTGTCGAAAGTAAAAGCGTTTTATGCTCGTAGATCACGCGAACCGGAAGCCGAGCGTCCTGTAGTGTCTCGGCGTTTATATCTCTCCCTTGTGCAACTTGCCATGTATTGTGGTGGCACAATCGCGAAAAGTCATCGAGTTTCCTTTAGCCGGTCGTTGCTCGGACGACAAACTTCACGTAAGAAAATTGTTGATTTCTAGACGCTCCTGAAGACGCATACTTGTAATTATTATGTTAGCTAAATACATATTATATTTTTGCTTTTATTATTTATAAATCCGGAAAACATATCGAATTATTTAGTTATGTTCAGTGTTTGCCGTTATCTATTATATATAAAATTAGCTAGATAATCATTTATATAAAGAGATAATTTATTTTATCTTTCTATGGATTATTATAACATATTTCATCTTTATCTTAAATTTAAAAAATGTTATCTTTTTCAAATTATTTAAGATAATATGAAATGAAAATGAAGTATTATCCTTAGCTTCAATTTTCACGTTACCATTTATATTCTAATAAGAATATTTTTCAAAAAATGAACTATAGATTTTTAGTACTCACAATATATCGGAACGCAGACCAGATTGCACAGATCAGTAGTGCAATGTAAAAATCGTTCCAAAACTATAAATTCGAAAACTTTGGAAAGGAATTTTGTCAGTCATATAATATGAGTTATATATTCCTTCTATATTTTAACTTCGATTTTTATTTGCGTATTGATTCAAATGCAAAGAGAAATATTTTTTGTCAGATTAAATTATTTGAAGACCTTTAATTTTTTTTAAAATAAATATTTAGAAATAAAAATATGAATATATTGATTTTATATCATAGATTGTTTTGTTCAATAACAATGTTATCTAAAAACTTACATAGAAAAAATCATTTATAATTTTATTTGTTATCTATTATATGTAAATTAAAATTAAATCATCCTTATCTATTCTTCTAAGACATGTATATATAATTTATCTTAATTTTATCTAGATAATTTTAAGTTATCTAAGTGCAACACTGGTTATGCTGAGTAACTCAATAAGCAAGAAGATGCGCGTGAACTGTGCGATAAGAGCGGCTAACGGCGGAAGTCAACGGAATGTAACGAGCTAATTCGCGTACAGTTTAAAATCCGTGTCAATGCCGTTGCCATTTGTCAATCGGTAGTTTGCAGATGAACGTGATTCGATAAATATATGTTGGCAGTTGGCTGCAGCTGTCGAGTTGAACCAGTTGATAGCCTAGGATGAATTAACGATACACAACACTGTGCGGCAGCACTTTCTAAATGCGCCCAAATTCTTAAAAAAAAAAATCGTGACAAAATATATTTATTATAACTTTATTTTTAAAAAATATGTATGTTTTCTTTTCATATTTATAAAGTAGCAAAAGTTACTAAAAACATTATGTTCGTTAATTTGTACATGATGTTGTCAAATGATTTTGACATGATTTATAATTTAATACGAAATTAATTAATTCCATGTCTGAAAAATTAATGTAACGGAACAATGTCGTTTTACGTAAGAGAGTGATAATCAACTTGTGGAACGCGGCGCGAGCATATAATGCAATCGTGTGATTGCTGCATGGAAAAATTGAGGTTGCACCTCGCATATGCGACGTAGCTGCAGCAACACGTGTCCGAAGATTTGTGTCTCCGGTCTTTCGTGTACGCCTCGTTAAAGACAGAGATTCGCGTTTCCGTTTCTCGAGGTGCTAGAATTGCGCTGAGGAAAGCTCACGCATTACGCGTGCGGATTGCGTGCAAGGAAAACTGCGTTGGCAGAGAAAGACGGGTGACAGGTCACGAGCGAAATTGCATTCAAGTACTCACGTTTCGATTTTTCATGGATCCTTGTCCCGAAACTGTGAAACATCGTCAACAGTCCTGGATTCCAAAAGTCGGAAGTATCCTTGAATCCTCCGTTCGAGGTTCTTGCCGCGTTGGTCTCGAAGCCATAAGAATTGATGGTGGGACGAGAGATTTTGTGGAAATCGTAATTTCCAGCGATTAACTCGTTCTGTTTCGGTCTCGCGATAATTCCTGAAGTTTTGTACACGTTATTAAGAAACTCTTGATGCCGATGCTTATCGAGGTGATTCGTATTGCGATGTTTCGTTGAATCGTGATCGTCCCAAAATCCGAAATCAGTCGGGGATTTGTTTTTGGAGGCTCCGTCGTAGACGAAAATGGGTCTCGAGAAAACATCGAAAAGTCCGTTATGAACGGTGAGGGCCTTGTATGAATGAAGATCGTTGTCTAAATTCGATTCAAAGCTCAAGTGATTGATTCCGGTGAAAGGATTTTGAAAGGACGGTCCGTCAAAATTAGGACGACTGTACTTCGGGTCCGAATGCGTTCTTTGACCGAAGTTCGACTTTCGGTTTGAGTATAATGATAGATCGTTGTAGTCGACTTTCGCGTAGTTAATCCCGAAAGGATTGCTGGTGGGTGACATCGGATTTTTGTTTCTAACGATATCGTTGATCCGGCGCTCGTCGTCGAAAGAAGGCATGTATCCTTGTTGATACGAAGGGCCATTGACGTTAGGCATCACATTACCCACGGGTCTTCAAGTTTGAAAAAAAAATGTAAGTTTTGCATTAAGAAAATGTTCCAAATTATATTTTATATGAAATAAATAAATATAAAGAAACATAGAGATTAAAGATAATATACGATTGGGCCATTTATTTTAAAGAATCTTTTTTTAAAATGTCGATTTGCATTTTGACAGCATACGTTAATAAAAATGAAACATTGAATTGATACGCGTATCTTTACGGAATATAAGAATTCTTGATTACAAATGTATCTATCTCACGAGGGGGCTGAGATAAGAATAAACAAAGGAGGTGCTAATGACGGGATTGTTCCCAGTTTGAAATTAATAATCGGATAATCGCATACCTCGGTGATGACAGGATACTTGGCACTGTCGAGCCCAAAAGGCCGCTTCCGAACATCGTGGTCGGCACCGTCTCGTTTCTTCTTTCTTGCCTTATACCACCGGTTCCCATCTTGTAAAGTCGATCTGGCTCGCAGAGTGGCGAACGTTGACTCCTCACGTAGACATCGTAATCAGCGTGACTTTGTAGTTCTTCAGGCTTGGGCATGTTCGCACTCAACGCACATGTTCCGTTACCCTTCATGCCAATCCTAAATCAATACCCAAAGACGATTTTAAAGAGTTACATATGCAATCTCATGTAGAAACCAGAATTATGTAATATAATCTTGAGACTTTTCATATTTTGCTTCTTATAATTCTTTTTTTTTCCTTATGTAATATAGCGTGATTAGAATTTTCTATTGCACTTGTGTGACATTATGTACCCGAAAGCGAAAGCATTGCAGGAATTTCTCCTTTTCGAGCACTCGTCCTCGCATTCCGAAATGCTAGCGACCGCGACGTTGGAAAAGATATCCGTGTCCGGTAGTTTGGATCCGATGGCTACTCTCGTGTAACAGTCTGCGTGATGTAATTATTAGATTTAATTGTCGTATTCAGTATTGTCTGGCGACCGGTCATTGTTACTTACCATTCGCGACGATTACAAGCTGATTATCAATCGTGAGGCCAATCGAGTGCGATACTTGACAGGATCGCAAGAGATAGATGATAAAAACGAGAAATCCCTGCCGACGTTCCATTGCTGTTAATAAAGTCTTCATGTTTTAAAGGCTCCTCACTTCACTTTCACATGGTATATGCGACTTTCTGTTTTCACAGTTTTCATAGAAATGATTCTCATTATTATGACATGATCGCCTACTTTATTCCCAATAAAAACATGAGAGGAAGTATATTTGCGTTTCAATTAATTCTGGCTTACCCGTCCAGGCCTCATTAGTACACACGTGAACGCTTTAGTTATTGCTTTCTAGCCGTTATCTGACGTTCTATTCTATCCGCGATTTATGAATCACGGTTCATTCACACGAGACGTCCCTGAAAGAGTGTCCATTCGAGGGAAGATACGCATACGTGATGAGCGATCGTCGCGATTAGAGGAATGTAATTGTCAACAAAACCTTCCCAACGGCATTACAAGTGGTATTTCAAGAAAAATCGCGATACGGTGTGCGCGGTGTACACGTCATACGAACGCGAAAATAATCCTCGTCACAGAGGCATAAAACTTTTCTGCCTTTTTACGCGAAGATCGATTTGTATCAGATCACTACGAGAGATTCGTGTTCACTGGATCACTGACTTGATCGACATCCCGCGACGAAGTGAAGATCGCTCCGGTCTATCTTCTGAGGTCTTTTTTCTTCCGGCAATATTAACGAGCGTTCGTTCCTCTAATTAACCGGGCCGGGCGTCTAATTAGCGTGTCGTCCTTGCCGCGGTTCATTATACTTTCGCGTTTTATGGACCCCCTTGTGTCGTGCCTCTTACGATTGACTCACAACTGAGAGCATCGTGTAACTGTATCATTGTCTTATACAGCAGAGCCGGCATTATGATCGTCTCTTCTGCTTCCTCCGCTTACGCCGCTTCTTCTCTTCCTCTTCGTCTTCTCCTACTCGCTCCTTTGCGTGACGCTTGCACGCTCAAAGGAGCTCGTACTCGCTTCTTTGAGGATCCGCGCGCATGCGAATCTCTCTCTCTCTCTCTCTTTTCTCTTTACCTTCGCTCCTGCGATTTCGCGCTTGCATTTAATTAATGTAAGCCGCCGAACGGAGCAGATAACGATGTTTGTAGTACTGCGAAATCGAATTGTGTGCTTCCAGCGCGAAAATTTCTATAATATCTTACGCGTTCAAATTTACAAGTTTCAGCGCTACGATTCTTCACTATATTTATCGAGACATATTATGCATCTTTGTCAATGTGAAAACTGATTGATATATGTATTTGCGGCTTTATATTTTTATCTGGTGAGTATTACGAATATTTATCATTTCTGAAGATTGGATAAGAAACAAATTATACATGAAAATTGCCACGTTATTTAATACAAAAATTATTTTAAATATCGCATGAAGTTTTTTTTTATCTTTTTTTCCTTACTGATTTCATAATAATAGCTAATCTTACTTGTAAGAAATCTTTTGCGGTCTATCTCATTTACCGAAGGGTTCCGATTACTTCACTCGAAGAAACGCGATTGTTAACAGAAAGAAAGTGAAAATGCACCTGTTGCAACGGCATAACGAGATGAAATTCTTCCTGTTTGGCAAACCTCGGAACTCAAGTTGTCTCGAACGCGCACGTGTCAAGAACTCAAAGGGGATAATTTTCTTGCCTCGCAGGCGTGTCGAGAAGGGCGTGTAAAGTCGTCAGTGCGCTTTTTGCGGTTCCCTTTGCGTAAAATCGAGCTACAGTTACGACGCGGCGCGATTGCTGTTAGTCAATCTCGCACTTACTGCTTTATAGCCTATTGTCCCTAAACGGCGATAAAACTCGATTATGCTCGCGCGGTATGCTAATCGATCCCCTGGCTATTAGAAAACATCGCTTGCTCATCGCGTTGCTTTCGACTAATTGCGAGTACTTTTACTCGTACGAGAACCCCGCGTAATCACTCTTTCACGATTATTATGTCTATCTCGGAGTTACACTACATTTCAGAAACAAACGGATAACTAATTATAGTCTAACGGTACACGTATTCTCTCGTATCTTTCCGGTTCTCTATTCAGCATGATGAATATCTATCTATTCGAAAAGAGTATAATTGATCAGCCAAATTTACCGTTCAGAAACTAGTACAGCTACGGCGACCATACATCTTTTATTCTAAAAGACTGTCCTTTATCTTAGATAGTTATCTTTTACATTTATTTATACTTTCTCAAATTCAATTTTGTTCTTTATTTTATTTTGTCCTTTATTTTACAGGAAATTCTAATTAGCATTTTAATATCGTACTGATCAGTAAATTTTTACGAAAACAGTTAATAAATTTAGTTTAGTATCAACTGATTTGAAAACATGTAAGAAAATCTTAACATTTTCAAATTTATCTTTTGTTTTCTCAAAGAAAAATATAGTTATCGTAAGTATAGCTACACTAAAGAAAAAAGTTGTTAATAAATTTGACTAAATTTTTCAATTCGATTAGATTTCTTCAGTTCAAGCATTTATGTACTTAAGCATATATACAATTATGTTAAATATACAAATGCTTAAACTAAAATTCAAGTATTTTATGTATTTAAGTCAAATATATAAATAGTTAAACTGACAAGATGTAATCGAGTTGAAAAATTTAGTCAAGTTAGTAACTCTTTCTTCATTATTTGCAATAATGCAATTTGATAATCTTACATTAATTTCAATTGTTTTTATGTTGATCTCACAACTCTACATTTTCTACAATTTCTTGCTCTTCATATCGGAGCTCGTGTATTTTTTCCTCCAAATCCTTCACATTGCGTGAGCTTAAGGTCTCTCTCTTTTTTTCTTACACACACGTCGAAGTCGCGGTATGTTTGAATTACGCCAGTGTGAAAACACGAGTTTCGGGTTCCTTGACTCCCGCACGCGTGGGCGACCCTGAGCATAGAGCGCGTCTTGCCATTGCGCGTAAGTTTCGAAGACGCCGCCGCGTAGTCCTAATGAGCCTAGATGCATAGTAAACGGACGCTTACATAACGAAAATGGGATGAGTTACACGTAGACAAAGCTGGGACGTCACGCTCCGTGAGGCTCGGCCTGGAGTGAGAATGAGTCATTGTGTGATTATCACTCTCTGTCGTAGCGAGACGAGCAGATTTCCCGAGAAGGCGCAGCTTTTTGGATCTCGAACAAGCGTCTCTCAGCTATATTAAAATTCCATACACACACACACACACGCGCGCGCGCGCACGCACACACACATACACAGATATATATATATATATATATATATATATATATACTAAAAATTAGTTCCAATTTTCAATCTTAAACATTTAATAATAAAATATAAAATAAGCATCAGAGTGAAGATTTTACGCATTGAGATCTGTTACTGACCATGCAATTAATAGGAGCTAAGGAATATTATTTATAAATGCATTGCACTTTTTTATTACAAATATATTTATTTTTGTTGGATGTAAAATCTTTCAGAAATTCGACAAGAGGAGCGCGTGAACGTGCGTATCACAATATATGCAAAAAATTAAGTTGGGATTTTTTTTTTCCCAGAGGTATCGAAAATAATTTGTCACTCGCGTAAGAGAAAATGTTTGAACTTAAAGTTTAGCAGTCTCTTCGAAAGAAATATTAATAACATCTAAGTCTATTCTATCTCGTTCATAAATAATTCACGCACTAACGTAAAATACTGTTGTTTTTTTTTTTTATATAAAATTATCAAAATTGAATAATAGTAAAAACAATGTTAATCATAAAATAATTAGCTGTATTGAAATATATCTCGCTATCCGCGAAAATTAATTTTCTAATGGCAAGATCTACATGATCGCTATATACGTATTAATCAATTTTTGCACAACATATAACGCATTTCCAGTATGCGTTATTCTACGTTATGAAATAGAATGTTATGAAATAGAATGCACAGAATACATCGAACTTTAATCAAATTAGAAGATGTTGAATATAGTTTGCAGTTAACTTTCTTGAAGAATACTATAATTGCTGACTTGTCATTATAACTCTAATCACTTGAATTTAAATTGACATACTGCGTTATTTGTTTCCTACAAGATCTACACATATAAATATGCAAAAAATATAGTCTTCTTTTGCCTATCTAGTTAATTTTTATCATACACTTGGAAAATTTGATACATATATGATTTCCATCGTCGACTTAATTCTTTTGATAAATTAACGCAAACGTTGTGATAAATTTGATTCGACTAATCGAACTAACATCAAAGCTGCTTGGAAGAGCGGATGTTCGTTTGCTCTACGTTTCATACATACATATTTTGTATGCATTTCGTAAACGGAAGCGCGGCATAAAATAAAAATTTATAGTTTATTGACAAAAACCGCAAGACGACCCGACAAGTAACATTTTAGTAGTAAACTCTTTGGTAGTTATGCAAGTTCCTAAATAAGGCGCGATCTATCGTCTAATTATTGCCGCTCATTTTTTAAAAAAGAAAAACTAGAAACTAGCAGCAGGTAAATGGTTTTTCGTGTATGCCATGCGCAATACTGGTATTCTGCGGGCTCTCCTCGACGGAGGGCGAGGGCAACATATCGTCGCTCCTAAGAAAGTTGTTAGAATCAGAAATCTTAAGAGTAGTGTTCAAATCGTTATTGTCCGACGCCATTCTTCGTAGGCTCATGGCGATCGCTAAGAAAACGCTCTCTACTCCCTCGTTATGTAGCACCGAAATCTCGTGATATGTAGCACCAATTGTTGTGGCATATCTCTGACCCTCTTCACCGTCAACTTGGCGCTGTTGTACCAGATCGGACTTGTTGCCGATCAAGGCTAGCACCATCGTCTCCTCCACATTCTGTTGTAGCTCCTTCACCCAACTCTTGATCGCGGCGAAGGTGTTGTACTGCGTAAGATCGAACACTAGCATAGCCGCGTTGGAGTTTCTGTAGTACATCGGCGCCATAGAGCGAAATCTCTCCTGGCCAGCCGTGTCCCATACCTACATAAGAGATTTATTTGTCATATCAATTTTTTTTAAACATTGTTAAACTCAACACTGTTATTAGATAAAACGTAAACTTTTTACGTCATCAAAGGTGCGATAATAATATTAAACAATCGAAGAGTGAGTGAATCAACAGGTTGGAGGATTAATTAAAAAAATAACGCGAACGAGAAATATTGATATCTCGTGTCTGTTAAAAGTCATTGTCGAAGCGGTATACTAAATCTATTAAATCTACATTAATTGCTACATTAATTGAATATCAATATATAAAAGTGTAGAGAGAAATGACTTTTTTAAAGCCTACTTGCAATTTTATCTTCATATCGTCCAAATTGATCTTGCAGTTGAAGAAAGATGCCCCTATCGTAGGACTTGCATGTTCAAAATTTCCCAAGTATCGCCCGATCAAGCTCGTTTTACCAACACCTGAAAACGGCATCATGATTCGTGTGCTAATAACATTTATGAACGATTCTTTAATGTTAGCGTTGATACTTGATAACATTCATCGAACATCGTTCTACATACAAAAAAAATCGATTCTCTTATCTGATAGCGCGAGTATTTCAGGCTACGTATAAGAATCGTACCTTCATTCGATATTATAAATAAATGAATTTTCGCACAGTCAATTGCATCTATACAATTATATTTAATTACTGTTTATTTTCAATTAAATAATCACGTTTCTTCAAATAAACGCACGATAATTTAGTCATCGAAACTAATGTAAAATGTAATAGTGAGAATTTAAGGTGCATTTCATTTATAAAATAATATAATTATTTTAGATGATTTATAATTAGTGTTAGATTTCAAGATAAAGTTCTATTTATAATTTTATACGTCGTATTAATTATTTTATACGTTCATATTGATTTATTTCTTTTATTGTGAACTTCATATACATATGTATGTACCTATATATTTTAATGTGTGTTTTATATATTTGTATATTTTCTTTTCTTCTTTAATTTCGTACTGTACAGCATAAAGTTATCAGTATAGAATTCTATTCCAAATTATGACACATGTAGATCGTCCAAAATAGGCCACTTTGCACATGATGGATTAGCACAAGCTTCAGCAATTTGTTCTTATGTGGCAAAGAGCGCGCCGTTTACACGCGGTTGCCTTTCTGTCATTCGTGAAGCGAAGTTCGAGTAGACAGGAAGCGACGCAAGATATTCCGCGTATCGCCGCATTAAACACTCCCGAGACACAAACCTCGCGACGATTTCTAAAAGAAAATACGATTGTTCTCCGTGATTATTTTTTAAGAATATCTATCCACGTGTCTAAACGTAATTATCTGATTACGTATGTTTTTTTATACCTTTCCATTATACACATGAAATCGGAAAAATTTTTCATGAAACATCTATTACCCTTAATTACATCTGCGGAATTATTTTGTACCCCAAAGTTTGATAAAAATTTTAACTGAAATGAAATTTAAAAAGTTGGCATTTTTGGGACTGTAATAATTAAATATCCAGACGCTGAAAGCATTTATCACAAATATAACAGAATATGAATTTTGTACAGCTTTAAGTGACAAAAATAATTTTTTTCTCGTTTTCGACAATTAACTTTAAGATATTTTTTTTTCTAAATAACAATAATCTTAAATTATATTTCCATCGCGCGAAAAATATTTGCGTAATTACTGTGTGGTACGCTTATATTGCCAGTGTAATTAAAGATTTCCTAGTTATTTTGATAAACATTGTTTATTGAATATTTTATTTTTAATAAATTTTAAGTAAATTTTTTTTTGTATCAAGATACTCTTAATGTATACGAAAGAAATAAAAGATCCGATTTATTTTACATCGTATTAGATATTTTGATAATTGTTAACGACAAATTGTTTGGCACATAACGCTCGGTGTTCGTCTGTTTTTTGCGCTGTACGGCAAAGCGTGTATGTATACGCAAGGTCATGCTATTCGCGAAGCGAGAAGACTACTATTATCCTCTGAAACGTAATCGCGACAAGTGTCAGAAGACATGTGATTGAGTCTTTTAAATTATTAATGACCCGTCGTCCGTACTATTATTACTTAATCCTTACGATTAACGATTCGTAAACGAGGCAACGACTATTTGCCGAAGTGAACATTTCATGCAATTGATTCTCAGAGACGGATACTGTCAGGAACAAAGGAGATACGAATGATTACGCGATAATTTATGAACAATTCAAATGTGTATTACGGGTAATCCTTTAAATTTGAATATTCCTAAATGTATATATTTCTGGATTTGTGTATTTTTGAACGTTCCATTAGCACGTCATTAACTATCCGCTAGACTTTGTTAATCATATTATATCGGCTACGTAGTTACTGGGATAAAGTTACCGAAGTCATTTTTAAAAGTGTCGGTCATTAACAGAACAGAGAGTCGAATCGACGACAGTCGTAATCAACTCGTCGTACGAATCATAATTTTGCATAATCACGTTTTTTTCGCGTTGTTTTTTTCTCACTCTTTCTCGTCAATTTAATAAAATGCGCGACGAAGTAATAGGAGTGTTTTGCAAACTGCCGCGTGGTCGGATTTAATTTTATTTCCCTGATGGAATGTTGTGTGAGTGTGACGAATGATTAAACGATGTACGAAAAAGGAGGAGGAGAAGGCCAAAGAGACACCAGAAGCAAAACCATGTATTATTATTTACGAAATTAATCGGAAATATAACTATTGAAATATCTCCGTTTGGAGAAAAAACGTATAAAAAATTTAAAGCAAATTTATTGCGATAATTATATTTCGAAGTATAATTAGTTCCGTGGATGCTGTTGTAACTTAGATATATAATATTTTTATTTTGTTTGCAGATCAACGTAGCTACAATCCAGTCATAACTACTGCTGCTGCGCATCGTATCGGTGAGTCATGTTATCTTTTATTTTGATTGAAGCAATGAATCTGCGAAAATTATAATAATCACGTAAAATGTACGTATAAGTCAAAATTTAAATTAAGATTACTATAGATAAGTATTACAAAGTATATACTGATAAATAAAAATTTTCATAATTATGATATGCAATTAATTAATATTAAATACGAGCAGAGTATTTGCTTTGAAGATAGTAAAAATTTTTGTTCGTAATTAACTCATTAGTATCAACTAATTTAATAATTCCGGTTATACGTACATACATATTTGCGTGGTAAAAATTAAAAAACAAATTTAATCAAGTGCTAAAAGTCGATTGAAGATTACCGCGCTGCGAAAATTAATCGACAGATGACAAGTACGGTACGCGTGTACTGAATCGCAATTAAATGAGCTTCAACCCATGAACTCTACGATACCATTGACCAACTTTAAGATTACTTAAAAAATAATTATCATCTCGATTCCTTCATATTAGGATTTTCGACTTCGATCACTTTTAATCTTCGATCTGTTCTTTCAATGCAATTTTATCAGTACATTTCTAAAGTGTATTATAATTCTAATCCACTTGTAATACGCTATTTAACATGTGTTTATATTATATATTTGATAAATAACAAAAAACTTTTCCCCGTCTTCTCTCCCTCTCTCAAGAATATAATTTCGAAGGCTCGGAAAGAAATTGGTTCTTCTTCGCGAATTTTTCCGGTCTTTTTCCCAAGAGTAAAAAATTCACTTATGTAATTCATCTGAACGCACAGTTAGAGTTTCGTAATTATACTTTTTATCAATGCGGTCAATACGTTGTTGACTGAATGCGATACATTTATAAAATGAGGGTAAGGAAGATAAATATTATACGTAGATTGATTGCCGGTTTTTTTTCCCTATAATCTCTTCGTGCGTTGTATCGAAAACTGTGTCAGGCGCGGATTTTGACCTCCAGAATCGAGAATGTATCATAATGCGAACATAAATACTAAGGCCACGTCAAATGATCATATTTAGCTTAGAAAGAAAAAAAAATGTTTTAAAGACGATAAAATCTCTGACGATAAAATCTCGATAGTAGGGAAACGATAAAAAAACCGGAACTGCGGAATGCGTTTGTCAGCACGTAATTATTTATCTATTCTCATATATCAAACGTGAAATTGTTTCGGTAACAGTCTTGGAGATAACGATCGCAACCAACTACCAAACGCTCCGAGGAGAATCCAGAAAGCGGATCGAAATGTTTGCAATTTTTTACGATCGTTATGGCCCAAATGTTTATATGCATAAAAAATTAATTTTACTATAGTTAAGGATTGAATTTTTTAAAAGGGATTTTATATGATAAAGATTTCGTTTTCTCGCTTTTAAACGATAATTTTTTTGGACTCGGATCAATATTGGACGGATTTATAGAATGACGACAATATCAACGTACGTGTGAAACATACTGACATATGTTTTAATTTTCGTGATTTTTTATTATATTTGCACCATTATATTTGTGCTATTTGTATTAATTATGATCTGATCTAACAGACTGATGAGTTATAAGTTAAGACGAAACGTTCCTATATTAAGTATTTCTCATTAAATATATTCTTGTCATAAAAAAAAAAACTCGTCTTTGACATATGTTTTCTTTTTTTATTCTTATTTAGATAAACGAGCGTATTAATTTGTTTAAAAAAAAATTTTTTTCTTCGATTTCATATAGATTTTATTATCACGCAACGCGATCGCGTACGTGCCAGACGTTACGACACATTTTCAGTCTCGCGCATAAGCAGCGTGTGAGATACAGATTCATATTTCATGTGCGAGTCTAGTTCGTGGGTAACCACCGCGTACAGACCTAACCTCTCCTCGACACAACAAAGGATGCACCAGGAACAATGACGCGATGACCGAGGTATGCGATCGCGTCACGCGTCCTCGCTGTCCGCGATTCGCGACGTCAGGTGTCCCCTCGTTGGCATTACATAACGATAATTGGGCAGCTCGTTATCGTTTTACCGATGAACCTTTGGCTTACCTTGCGAACCTAGCATCACTACTTTTCCCTCTATCGTCTTCATGTTCGATGCACTACATAATCGGACTGGGTACCCCGCGTCGTCGAACCGGAACTCTCGCGCGCTGCACAATTAGGCGAACAATAACACGGCCGTTTGACGTTTCCCACGCTTCTAGCGGGTACCGCGCGCTTATTATTGTTTCTGATCGGTAACCTGGCCTCGCCAAGTCGCCACTCTCTTTCTCTCTCTTTCTGAAGCCACTTTCCGAAGTTACTCTAGCTACTCTCTGAAGCCGTTGCCATCTTCCAACGGTATACGATGACTTCTGCCGCCTCTTCCTTCAGTTGATAAGGAGAATCAAACGGCGTTGGATTTTTTAAATCTAATTTATTACGTAAGATCGCGCAAAACCGAGTCTGATTGGATCAGCACTAGATTAAATTAATGATTAAACTGATGGATATCACGTTAATCAAACAAGCAACCATCGTTCGATAAGTTATCTACGGAGTTCTAACGCTTGATGGTCATTGTGTTAATCTTTCCAGTCTCGTGCGTGTGATAAGTTTCACGTATACTCTTACAGATGGCCGTCTTCTATATTCATTTCTCATTTTAATGACCCCCCTCCTCCAAATAAGATTCGCATAGTCATCTAGATTTAGTGAATGTTCTATAAATTCTCTCAAATTCAACATGTTACCGATTTTTGCATATATTTTTTACACATTATACCTGAGTCGAATAAGGTCCATCTAACTTATTTTATTTATAAACTCAATTTATAGAGATAGTGAAATAAACTAAGTGAGAATAAAATATTTATTTCAATTACTCACAAAAATAAAATTGTCTTTTATTTGTAAATAAATAAAAAAAAATTTTTTAACTCTTACATTGGACCTTATTAAATGTTTGTTTTTACTTTTTAATGAAGTCCGAATAAAAAATAAATTGAAAATAACAAAAAATTAAACTTTATCTTTCAAGTCATTTTTAAAATAATTATTAATTACAAAAATGAAATCTTTTAAAGTCTATTCTACCATTAAACATTACAATTATCTTTATTTTTATTTGTAATTAATTTTTTAACTTTTGGAAATTTTTGGCGATAAAATTCTTGACAATAAAGTATAAGAGAGCCTTATTTAATAAAATCATTATTTATAACAAAAGTATATTTATCTTAAAAAATCGATATATATTTTCTATAGTTATGAAGTTGAATAATGTTATAATAAACCATAAAATAATGTATACTTAATAAACTTTGTAATAAATTTTTA
Organism: Solenopsis invicta; assembly: GCF_016802725.1. Taxonomy (NCBI): domain Eukaryota; kingdom Metazoa; phylum Arthropoda; class Insecta; order Hymenoptera; family Formicidae; genus Solenopsis; species Solenopsis invicta. The sequence goes on along the minus strand of NC_052672.1, from coordinate 10,066,198 downwards.
TAAAACGGCTCATTTACTCACTTCGTCACAAGTTTTTGTTGCATTAAATAAATATATTGCGGATGATTTTAATTCTTCAGTTCCCCTTTATCCACTTTCTACGACACACCTTTTAAGCATATATTCTTGGCACAAAGCGCATTTTTAGATGGTAAATTGAAAAGTGTGCCTTATTTAGAGCTGAGTCTCATTTCCTTTAAGTATCACATATAATAGACATTTTTTATAAAGACGGTACGATGACATTCCAGGAGAAATAAGATGAAGCACGTCAACAAACCATTAATTTTTTATTTACATTTCTTGATTGAAAAAAAGTCGATAATTATTATATTTATACGCTATTTTTCGGACGAATATATTTTTATAGTTTCCAGCAGTTTATTTCTACAAGGCACAATATCGGGCATCTGTTTTTGTACGATGAAACTTGTCTCTCATTTAACAACAGCGCGACTTAATTAATATTAAATACGGTATACGTGCGGGTAATTAGTTAACGTTGAATTTATCTTGATATCAAAACGCGTGTACCAGCGGCGACCGTTACACGTTCGTGTGGGACTTTGTTATATTTTATCACGGGGAATTACCCTCATTTTCGATTTCATGCAGGGATCGGCGTTTTACGGTGCGTCGCATCGCCGGGGCGCGCGCAGAGACGTTAGTTTAATTCGTATTACTTCCCTCATAAATCCGTCGGGACTACGTGCGCGTCTGCAGGGCGACAGTATAACGCGGTGCATAACGTAAAATTCATATATGTACTCGCGTGTATATATATCGCGGTAAACGCTCGCCGAAGGACCTGCTAGGAGGAGGGTGGAATCGCAGAACAACAGCAAAACCACGAGAGAGAGAGAGAGAGAGAGAGAGAGAGAGAGAGAGAGAGAGAGAGAGAAAGAGAGAGTGGGAGGGAGACTTCCACGATTCCAACGCTCGTTTTCGATCCTTCGCCCCGGCGAAGGCGCTTTTTCCCTCCCTTCCCGTCCGTCTACTCTCTTTGAGCCGAGTCTGTTCCGATTCCAGGCAGTTTTTGCTGAAACATCGTACCGTTGATCCGGCATTTTCCAGGCCGCTTGGTTTATCGCTCGGCTTGATCCCTCTGTTCGTACCGCGGTGTTACAAGCCCCTGCAATCGATGTTTTCGTCCCATCTTTCTTACTCCGGCCACGTTCTTACGGTCTTCTCCTCTTCTTTCCGCCTCTCTTCTCCACCGGCGCCGTCGCTCCTCTCTTTCGCCTAGTCTCCGTTATCGGAATTTACCTATATATTTCCTTTTATCCTTTGTTTCTCTCTCTTTCTCTTTTCTACTTTTTCCAACCTCGGCAGATAACCGCTGCTGCCGCCGCCGCCGCCGCCGCCGTTTGTCTCTCGACTCTTATAGTTACATATACGCGGCGATGTAAAGCTCTGTACGGTCCCCTGACCGTGCATTCAAGACCTCGATCTCTCGCTTGGGAAGGAATTGACTTGCGATATCGAGTGAAGTTACAATAGAGATACATTACGCGGTGCCGGAGAGAATGGAGTTTTGTCGAATTTATTTCTCGAGAAACGATTTAAGAAACGAGGTGTTTGTGATATCGATGAGATATGTTCTTTTATCTGTCTCCTGGGGATTTATTTCGCTTACAATATTCGATTTACTTTTCGCCATGTATTTTGACAATTTCTTTGCGAATGACCGCCTTTGAACCGATCTTCATTTTACGCGATCTCGTTTGCTTAGAGAAAATGACCCAATCTGACGGTCATACTCGATAAATTACAGTAAATTATTTGATAATTTTGAAAAACTGGTCAAATGGTAATTTAGAAATTTCAGAAATAAAAAATTTTAATATGGAGTTTAAAAGGGGCTTTTAGTCTATAACACGAGTAAAATATTTTATTTAACTCGTATTCTCCGTAGAATATTTTAATACTATATATTTATTATATGCTACATGTAACATGTAGTAATTAGAAACTAGTTAATACATAGTAATTAGTGAAGCTTAAAATAAAATTTTTATTAAAATTTTCAAAACAAGAGATGTGAAGTTGCAATATAATTTAATTTATATTTTTCATATCACCATATTTTACACGTGGAACAAAAAGGTAACACTTAAATTTATAATTGCATATAGAAAATAAAATCAACTTTCTTTGTAATTACTATATATTGCAGAAATATTTAACAAAAATCTAGAATAAGCAACAAAACAAAAAGACAAATTTATAAATGTTAATAAAAATTAAGAATTATGTAAAAAATTGTCGGTTCACATTGTTCTCTAATTCTTGTTCATTATATGACTCATCATTAGAAACAAAATTGCTATTCATAACAATGATGGTCGCGCATTCTCATCATCAGAGACAGAGAATATAGAAAATATTTATAAATTTATAGGAAAAGTGTATTAATTTGGATCAATTAGAGATATAATTAATAAAAAAAATGTTGCTTTATCTCATGGATTAATTTGGAAAATTATCACAGCTCATTTGCGCATAAAATTATCAAGCACAACGAATTTTACCAAAATTATCAATAAATTATTATCTTACCGTAATTTTATCGTAAGTAACTGTCATATTGAATCCGGTAATTTTACATCTCTACGTTTGTCCATTAACTCGGTTTCCTTTAATGCATCGTAGTTGCGGCTCCTCCACGGTGTTTTGACACTCGCCGATGCGTAACGTCGACCACTATAACATGCCGCCCGATCCATTTTGCAGCGCGATTTATTTGCGTCACCCTTCCACCCTCCCGAGAATCGTCGCGACGCTCGCTGCCGATAGAATCATTGTCGTATTTCATAGAGGGTGAGGGGGAGGGGGCACAGGGGAAGTGGAATCCCCCGGAAGTGGACGAAGTGGTGCAATCCCGAAAGATTGTGCGCGCCGTAGACAGGAAGCGCGCGGTCAGAGGATATAAATTGAATCGCGGGGTTTCGCATCCGACGCGTAAAAGCGAGTTCGCACGCCCTTTAAATCGTCAATGCGCCACTGTCTCCCCCGTTTCTCTTCCCCTTTCCTCGTCTGCTTTATTGCGGCGCTAGACAACCATTATGGAACGGAAGATGCCAATAATTTTCGTGCCGCGCCGCGATTACGTCGCTTGTCCAACTCGGCGACAGTTCGGTGTCCGTTAATTCGATGTTCTTGACTTTCGGATGTGTCTGCTCTTTTGTTTGAATGACTCCTCCCCTCATCTCTAACGTAATATTAACATGGAATAAGATATTCTTTTCTTAATGTAATAATCAAATGTAAGGTAACTGTACCCAACATGGCAGACTTGTTTTCAAGTAGTTACTTGGTGAATTGAACAAATAATCCGAGTATGTTATACAGACTGTCAACGTGACTTGTTTGCAACAGCTGCTCAGTTTGTGTATTCTGTTATTGACAGTGAAGTCAAAGGTAGAGTTTTCTCGATTATGTTTCTCATGATCTAATATTTCGTGGGAAAGCTTTTACTGCTTTCTAACTGTTAAGAGAGAGTGATGGTTGTAATTTCCGCAGTTCATATTATTGTACATATAGCTCTAGAAATTTGTAGTTTACAACCTTATATTTAATTTACATTTTTATCGTAACATCCTCATAAAAAAAAAAAGAAAGAAATTTTTTGCCAGGTAAGACCGATATGGTCTAGTTATATAATGAATATACACACATCGATCGTAATTTCTTCGGTACTTTTATTAAATAGCACTTTTTCTAAACAAAATTTTTATCTAGATAAATATTTGAAATTGTTCAGTATTTTATATTAATGTTTAGAAATGTTTTCTACTTTGAATTGGATCATCAATTTTTATTTCTAGATTCGGCAAAAAATTATAAAAAAATTACAAAGTTTAGATAGGTCACATAAGATACAGTTACTTTATTTGAAACATCGTTGTTAATATGAGGAACAATTTCATATTATTTAATACCAATCATTTTAATGAATATTAAAAAAAATACTCTGCTCCGCAGAACGAGATAAAGGTGTCATGCGCATCGTGTGTTGCAAAATAAAACATTTGTTAATTAAAGTTGTCGTAGATATGGCGAGCCGCAGGATTAGCCCAAAGTATTCTCGTACCGGTCGCGGTGACCTGTGGCTAGCCGTTGGCTTAGATACACGGGGCTTAGATTCGCCTTGGGTTTGCTTTAGGCCACCCTCACGAAGGCGATACGTCAACGTCATAATGGGGGTCATAAATCCAGCTCGCACGCGCCTAAACCTCGCTCGCTCGTGGGGGGGTCCGCACGCGGACCATGCATCGCAACCGTCCATAATCCGTCCGCGTGTTCATACCTCTGCCTTAGTTTGCACGCTGACTTCATTGGATATTCCAGAAACTTCATCCGTCATACCATATAGTTATCCGCTCGGAACGCCGTGAGAAAGTGCCTGTGGACAAATAAACATAGGGATTACTGTTATTAATTCTTACTGATTTGAAAAGAAACAAAATATCCAAAAATTTAATATGCAGCTGACAGAAAATATATGCTGTGTTTATAGAAGAAATTATTTTAATTTTTTTTTTTCTCTTGACAGAAGGGAAATTTATACAAACGCGTATTTTTAAGACCCCTTTCACCCTTCTCTTTTTAACCACGATTTATGTAACTCTTGATATTAATTACGCTGTAGAGCAACGACGTAGGGGCGCTATAATAATGGTATCGCGTTAACATTATTTCACACAGCCGTTATCACAATTTCGCCTTTGCAGGTGCTAGAATCTAGATTACTCGAGCTATATATGCAAGTAATTAACCGAAAGCAGTTTGTAGAAATAATTTCACCTTATCGCGCGGGTAAGGCAAGCGAAATAAATCTACTCTACATTTTCTTTTATTCCTCGCTAACTCGAGCGTGTTTCGTTCGCAAATCAGTGGTAGTAGCCCCAAGTGGCAGTGTCGTTGATGGCGAAATGTAAGTGATGGCAGTAACCTCGAAGTTATCGTGCGGCGAACAGGGTCGTAACGAGCATACCAAGCGTAGAACGCAGGTTACCGGTCGAAGGTTGACATTCTGCCACGGTATTATGGCCAATAAGGGTTGTTTACCCTGACGTTGTAACGCACACGCGATCGTACGTCAGGCGACAGTGTCACCGTAAACTCGTCAATCCGTTACATTGTACCTGCTGTCAGCTATTGCTACTAAGCGAGATTATTAAAGTTCCGTTTGTCACCTACTTAATATCAAACTCGAGCGAGAAATAGAAGAACAATTTTTATAGAGAGAATATTCGTTCGAAATAAGCTGAAAATTTTAAATTAAAATGGGATTGTTGGCAGTCAGAGAAAACCGAGAAATCAGAGAAGAAAAATATTATTAACCCAAGATAAAATTAAATTACTGTAAATACCAATTCTAAATTTTTTAATTTTATTTTGTTTTAATTATTGAATATAATTTTATAAATTGTTTAAGGAAACCTTGTAAATATTTTTTTATAATTTTTAAATTTTGTAGTGAAAATGCTTCAATAATTATGTGTTTTTTGAACGCGAACGGATTTATTGCGAGAGACATTGTTTTATCCTTGTTTTGTATGCAAATAAACAAGATAAATGTTTCTCTCAAAAATGCAATAAAGTCTTATAAATGCGTTAAAAATATAATTAAAATTTTATTTTGTATTATTTTTTATATATTTTAAAAAATTTTATTTATACTTAATAAAAAATGTTAATCTTAAATATATTAGTTTTGAATTATTAAGTAATTAACTTTATAAATTAATAAAAAATTTTTTCTTTGTTTTTATCAATTGCTTTTTTTTGGTTTCAAACAGGAAATTTTTTCAAAATGTAAATCGCAAAAAATCAAGGAACATTTTTCTTTCTGTTTTGTTGTTAACGAAATCCCGTTAAAGATAACGTTGTGAGCACGATACGCACTATACGCTCGTTGACAGATACATAAAATATTTTTTTTTGTCTTTTGAGACGATCTGTCGTGTGAGTAATAGATGCTATGATTTCCCAAGAGTCTCTCTTTCTCTTTTTTTCTCTTTCACACATATCAAATGTTATTACATTTTTATACGAATGCGTGTGACCATCTATCTTTCTCTTATGTAATATTGTACCTGAAAATATTGCGCTTGAAATTATAATATTATCGTAACACAATTGGTATTAATAGAATAATTATGAAATCGTGATAAATATTTCAATGTTATAATGCATCTATTAATGACCCGCAGAGTTTGGAAATATTTATGTTCTCGTTGGAGCAGGTCATTGGATTACATGCTACACTCGATTCGCTTGTATCGGTTTTGCTGTGGCAAGTAGGTTAATGGCGAAACCATTTCGAGACCTTTAACGTCGGTATCGCGAAGCGATAGTTTCAATTCAATTTGGGGGAGTCAATTATGTGAGAACGGCGGATGCGCTTTTAGATTATTCGCGATAAAGCATTCGCGATAAAGTGAATTATTGTGAAAATATTCATTCATTCGCTTTGGAATTACACGTATAATATTACGTATATAACACGCATAAAAATAACAATGAGTGGGAAAATTGGTTTTATTTTAATGGCTAATGTATAATGGAATAATGAAAATGGGAAATATATAGGTATACAAACTCGCGGCTTGCAAAATGCGGAGTGATAAAATAATATGAAGCAATAACGTAATTGGTATCTGAAAATGCACGAAAGCGGAGCGCGACGCGAAACGTCGAGCAGCGGGAGATGATAGAAAAGTGTTGGGAAGGCCGGATAATTTATCAGGGTAGAAATTTAATTTTCTTGAAAGCAAAGAGCTATGCGACGCGACCGATGAAGAAAACTCGCAGTGATGCGGCGCCTGCAATCCGCAGTTCAACCAAAATCACACGATCATTAAATAAACGCAGCGTTTGAAGCGATATCGATCCTATTTTCCTCCGTCTTCGAAAGGAAAGAAATTTTACAGTAAAACGCGTTGATATAATGCTTCTCATTTGTCAACGTAGAAAGCGGAAGCATCGATTTAACCATCAATTCGCAAGTATTATTCCAATTCGAATCTAATTATCGAGTATTATTTAAATGTAAAGAAATGCGGGAGAAAAGTGCACAGCGTTCCCATTTACCGAAACGTCGGTTGATTCGAAAACGAAGCGGGGCTTCGAGCAACGAGGTACGAGAGGTGAGGAAGTGGTGTGAGAGCGAGCGAGCGACGGAACGTCGCCTTCGTCTTCGACGAAGACGAAGACGACGACGGCGACACTTGCTGGTCGCCAAGAGCAACGTAGCAACAATCCCGTTTAGTACTCCCAGCGTGTCTGCGCGGTGGAGAGTACAGAAACGTGGTAGTGGCGGCGGCAAGCGAACGAGCTCTGCGGCGGTGCCAAGGGGAGGGTGTGCACGAAGGGTGGATGAAAAGTGAAGAGTGGGGTACCAGGATACGAGACGGCTGGCTAGGATGGTGTTGCGGGGTGTCGAGGGGCGCGCAAGAGGATGACGGAGGCAGTCGGAGGATACAGGGGATCGGGTGGAGAGCCGAGGCAGAAAGGGGGTGGAGGAGGGTAGTCTGGGTGGTTGGTTGGTGATGCATTGCGCGAACTCCCCGCGGCGAGGTCACGTGACTCGTACCCCCGGCCTATCATTGATCGCTCCCCGGAGGAACGTCGGACACACTGTACCCACCAAGCATTGTACCTTGCACCTTACCAGTTTTCGGAGGGCAATCCTCAAAGCCGAAGAGAGACGGAGAAATGGTGAGGTGGACGAGAGATGTTTCCAGCGGCGAACACTTTGAAACGTCGCGTCGCGTCGCCGCCGCCGTCGTCGTCATCGTCGTCGTCGTCGTCGTCGTCGTCATCGTCGTCTCGGCTTTCTACGATTTCATGCCTTGTCGTTTGCGAAATTTTATTTTCAACTTGGTAGTCCTTCACTTTGTAGGAATAATATGTAGCATTGCCTTTTTATTAAATCTTTATAACAGATACGCAAAAGTAAGAACAATACGATTACCTTGCACCTTATCGATCAACGTCACTATAACAATGCAATCCTTTTACGACACACGGTGATATCAGTAATATTGCAAACGATAAATATTCCGCTTGTGTTTTTCCGGAATATTAGGATGCAAAGTCGGATAATACTTGAATGTGTGAGTGTCGTGTGGAAACATGCGAAGCTATTTTTTTCCTGACAGAGACCAGGAAGACACTTTAGCAGAGCGTTACACCTGAAAAATTCCTATCTTTCTTCCTCCGTGTTATTCGCTGTTTCGCAACAAGCGTTCTCTTCGCGAAATAGGTTGTAATATAATAAAATAGGACGAGCTAAATATTTTATACCCTCGTACGTAGAATGTTATACGTGAAATAACCCGGTCGCGCGCGCGCGTATCTCGCGGAGAATATCGGAGAGACAAAGAGAAATATTACACAGCAGAGCGCTTCCATTTAGAACATAATAATTTATACGCTTTGAAGAATTGAAATTTCCTATATTTCACATACACGGCGCGCGGAACCAGAATAAATATTAATTATTTTAAAATGCACGGGGGATAATCACAATTCCGAACAGTCGACGCGATGTTATGGTTAATTCTCACCGAACTCGCAGCCGGGGAGCTTCCATACATCGAAATAGACAGAATAATTTATGGTTACACGTCGAGCGATGAAGCTAATTAGCAAATGATATTTAACGGCGTGATAACGCGCTCTCGCGCGTGTCCGTACACTGACACCAAGCCGCGCGGCATCCGTTTCGGATTCGTTCAATGTGTAATTATGAAAAATCTATGTCATTTGTGTGCTTTATATGACTCCTACTGATCGTTACACGTGTGAACGCCACCAATGGCGCTTCTGCCACCAGATTACAGTCTGCTGTTACAGATTTATTGACATTTTCATTCGCGTCCGTGTCGACAAAAGGCGGTTAACAGTTAATACATGTAATCATAAAGCGTAAAACTAGCAAAGAGAACGTACATACGCGTTGTATATTTTTGGAAAAAATTTTGTTTATTACCTGGAAAAATGTCGCGTCGCTGTTGCCTCACACAAATACAAATAAAATTTTCATCCGGCTTATCGACAAATACAAGAGTTCCGGGATCGTTCATCGCGTTTATTGTACAGATTCTTGCTAATAGGAAAATAATAACGCCGAACAAAGGGCCGCCGGCAGCTCGCCCGAACGATCCCGAGGTGACGTTCGACGGGAATTGGAATTTCCTGCGGTTCTTTTGTGATGCAAAGAGAAGAGGTCGGGAAACAGCGGCGTCGGTGCGAGCAGGAGACAGCGATGTCTTTTAGAATTAAATAGTTACGACACCCTCAAAGGCCAGCTGCTCGGACTCGGAATCTCGGCTCTCGCAGCCCTCCCTCGCAACCTGCTCCTTTCCCGCGAAAACTCTTTAAATCGCTCCTTTCGCTCCCGGCGAGAGAATTTATTAAAAGGGTGAAGTCGAAGAAAAGAAGGGTAAGCACAGCGCCGGGATCTAAAAGCGGGCCGAGCTTTAATATATTTTGATTGATAGGATTAGCACTTCCTCGATTCATGGCACGGACGGGATTCTTAGTTGGGTCAAAAAAATAAGGAAGGAGCCAGGAAGAGTATCATCTACACGAAACGTTGGGAAACGTTGTTGGAGACAATCTCTGTGTAACATTCGTGTCAAACGTCGTATTTGTACGTGTATATACATTTTTCAGGAATGCAAATGAATTCCGCTTTGCGTCTCGTAATTTCGTAAACTCGTCGTTCATCAGGATTGCGTGACAGATGGAATGGCGGAGAAAGAGGTTGAGTTCTAGGGAGATTCTGAGGCGCGAGGGTGGGAAACGGATGAACCGGATGGTGGCAACGTGGAAAGCCGTGTAAGAAAGAACGAGAGACGAAGAGAGGTGGGATGGATGGTGGGTACAAGAATAATTGAAGACGAGTTTCCTTCACTTCGCGGATAGGGGTGGTTGCACGAATGGGCGCGGGGGAGTAGGCTGTTGATGGAGGCAGCACCAGATGTTATCTTCCTCCTTGGGGTGACACCATCAACTTTTAGACAATGCGAGGACTTTTCGGCGAAATATCAAACTTCGGTCGCGTCTTGTCGACGCCAGTCTCTCTCCTCCCGCCTCGCTCCTCGTCCCGCCTTGGCACAACTCCGCTCACCGATGACACAGTTGGCCGTTATTATTAAAATGTAAATTTCTCCGGAGATTTGTCTCCAGCGACGATATATCTGGAATTTGTCCTTATTACTGTAAGATCGTATTGTTCAGCGAATGTACGTGTAAAGTCAAGAGCAAGATTGAGTGGGTATTCAACAGACATAATTATGTTATAATTTAATTAATATTCTTTTCTTTATAGAAATTATTCGCGATGAATATTACAATTTATACTTTTATTAGAACGTTTAAAAACGTCACGGATTAAACATTTTCTCCCAGCATTAGCTGTAAACTAAATTATCTGGAACTGAACAAAGTGAACTCGCGATATAATCTTTTGCATTTATCACGTCGTTTATCTCACACTATCTCTTTGTCGAAGATAAAATCGCGTAGAGCTTTTTTCTCACCTCGTACATTGTCAAAAGCTAGACTATTACTGACCAGTCGTATCAGTGTGAAGTAAAATGACCGTTCGGTCATTTAATGCCATCTAGAAAGGGAAAATAGCAGTTGAAACGACCCTCTTTTTCTTTGGAAGTAACAGCAAGACGATTATGGCCATTCGACTCGCGAAAGGGAATCGAATGATTTGATCTTGGCGAGATAAAACTGAGGCGAGAGGAAAGACGAGAGAGAGTAGAGCGAGAAAGAGAGAGGGAGGAACGAAGGCGAAACATGGCCAACTCGCAGTAGGAAATGGAGGTGAATTCAGGTACTCGAGATCGGGCAAGGGAGACAGATACCACGATGCAAGATGGCAAGAAAATGGGGGTGAAGGGCTAAGTATGAGATCGGGGTACCTTTATCGACGCCATCCTACTCGTAAATTGAATCAAAAGGAGCGAAATGAGGAGACGACTTCGGAGGGGGTGGTGCCCGAGGCGACGACGACAGCGAAGGTATTTTACCGGGAGTTAAAATGGGCCTTTAATCAATGTCCCTTCTTAACTACAAGCCATGAGATAAACGGCCGGAAATGACGCCCCGATAAGAAAATTGCTTACCCGACGTCTCTCAGCACGACGACTCTTTCGAAAATTGCCTCGCTTTCCCAACATCCGGTGCGTATCTTTGTCCGTGCTTCTTGGTAAACCGTTATCAAAATTGATGTCCGCCCTATCGACGATTTTATCAACAGCCTGAAAGGGGAAAAAAAAGTAAGATGTTGCTCTAAAACGCGACATAGTGTATTTGTACATTAAAACAATCGTAACAATTGCGTGCTCAATATTAAGTGAAATAAAATCAAGTATTGTACATTCAATATTATGAACGTATTTAATATATTGAATATTTTATATTGGATAATGTGGCATAACTTTTTATAATATTTGCAAGCTTGTATGAAAACTTCGCACCAATAGAGCTCATTACTCGTAGAACAGGTTACTCCCTCGTTTACCGCGGCAATTTATTACAGATATCAATCTTTGGTATGTGAAGCAGTCCGCAGCATTTGCATGCACAGGACGCTTCCCCGGCGACAGGTGCGACCGCAGATAAGCGGTCGAATTTTTGGGCCAATTATTGGCATTTCGCAAAGCATTTCGGGCCGAGGATAAGCGATGCACTTAACGAGCATCGTGGCATAATGCGTTCTTTTGCTGATGCGGCTATGCTGAGGGCATGATGCAGGTGTTGCACTATCTTTCCGTGTGTCCGCAGCATGTCGATTGTTCCATATTTGGTTACAATTTATTATACAAGATTACTAATTTATGATTGCGCGAGTCAGCGGACATTTGAAACATTATCATTTCTTATTACGTTTCCTTATTACTATTACTAGTAAGTGTTATAATGCCTTTTAAATACTTGCGTTATGAATACAGCACTAAACAAGGCTCACTTCTAAATTTGTCACTTAAAAACGTGCTTTATGCCTAGAATATATGTTTAAATGGAGTGTCATAGGAAGGTAAAGAGGAGCTGGGAAATTAAACCGATGGCAACACATTTATTTAATGTGACAGAAGCTTATAACGAAGTAAACAAGCCGTTTTTATAAAAACATTTGTTGCAATGTTTATTAAGTTCTAAATTATTTTATGGTTTACTATACATGTAATATTATTCAACTTCCTAACTATAGAAAAAACAAATATACTTATATCGGATTTTTTAAATAAGTATATTTTTTATAAATAATGTACTTATGTCTATTTCTACGTTTATTGTTATGGCCTTTATTAAATATTTGTTATGTGTGTGCAACCGAGAAAAACGATTTTTAAATCCGCTAACATTCGAGAAATTAAAATTGCACTCAAATGGCCAAGAGTTGTTTAAAAATTAAAAAATTACATGCTAAATTAAACATAATTGTGATATTTAATAATAGATTTCTAAGGAATTTTGTTTTTGTGATTAATAATTCTTTTAAAAGAGATTAGAAAGATAATGTTTAGTTTCTTTTATTTTTAATTTATTTTTTTATTCGAGCCTTATCAAAAGCACACGCACTTCATAAGGCTCAATGTCAGAGTTAAAAAAATTTTTACTGTTTATTTAAAAATGTGTTCTATATGGAAGATAATTTTATTTTTGTGAGTGATTAAAATAAATATTTTATTTTTACTTGATTTATTGCAATATCTTCATAAATAGGATTTATAAAAAATAAAATAAGTTAGGTAGGTAGGTTTTATTCGGCCCAGGTACTTCATTAAAATATACATGTGTACTTATACTGCATACATCTTTTATAATGTAAAATATGTTAAACACGTTAAATATGTAAAATGCGTCAGCCTTTGTTAACAAGCTGATGACTTATCGGTATAAACAGCAGATTGAATGAATATGTAAGACTGTCTGTCGATAGATACAATTTCGGGAAAAAAAAATCCGAGTTACCGACTTCGCTAGTAGTCCATTATACGAGATATCTGGCGCAACACTGGTAGCGAATCTCATAGGCTATGCAACAATTATCATGCAAATAGGCGGCCGTTTAGCGGCTGCGGATCGCGGAATTGAAATTCCGACTGCGTCTAGGGGAAGGAAGACGCGCGAACGGCGGAACGCGCGAGACAAGCGGTTGCCTGTATTTTAATGCTCTTATACGCAGCGCCAAGTATTTAAGATAGTCAGTATAGGAAGGTCGAAGGGAAGGAAGGGAGATGGGCAACGATAGAATCGGAAGAGAGAGAGAGAGAGAGAAATTAACGAAATAAAGGAAATCAGGAAGCGCGAGGGGGAGGGAGAAGACATCGTCTTGTAGGAACGAGCGGGCCGACACGCTGTTAAGTATGGGTTTACGGCAGATGCATATCGCGATGTATATATTGTGTTTTACTCGGGGAAGTGCGTTCCGGAGTAATAAAGGTGCCAGCGGATGGCCGAATACCACCGCCGCCGTCGTTTCCGCGAGACAGTCCTCGATTACGTATTCAGATACGTCGACGATCGACGTCGTTTCAGATGAGGTGGAGAAGAATACAACTACGAGATAGGGTAGAAATTTAAGACAATTTCGACAACTGTGATTTCGATTCTTCCCAGAACAACGTATAATTTTTTTTTTAATGCGAGGTTCACCTCTTGGAAAAGAAACACTAATAAGCGTTTCGATACATTGATTACTGTATTTCATCAGTTACTGATATAACAATCAGTTTATTGAAACGCTTTATCAGGTCTCTTTTTCCAGGGGACATAAAAGCGAGTAAAAATATTTTGCAATTTTTGCGCACGAGGAATGCTGGCGTAACAGAATATTGCTGTTTACGGAATCTCGGTACAATTTATACCAATATTACGAGCAACGGTTCGAATAGACGTGCAACGAAAGAGATCGAGTCTTCGTCGCGCAGGTAGATCGCGCGGAGCATCGAGATTTATAACTCGTGGAATCCCGTCGGGAAAGAGCGTCCTCCGTGAGTACCTAAGAACGGTGCATCAGAATCCTGCGCTCAGCAAGGGGATGGGTGTGGGGCAGAGGGTGAGGGGGAGTTATCTCTCTGGATATATACCGGCCGTGCGCGCGGCGAGAACAACGACAAATGTATCGAGGTATTCCCGAGGAATTGAACCGCAGCTCGCGCGCTCGCTCGCTCGCTCGCCGGGGCACTCTTGCCGCGGGGTCACGCGAAATATGCTCGTTCCTCCTTCGACAATTTGATCCCGCCGATGAGATAGCATTGTGAATCCCGCGGTAAGCGCGCGACCGGCCGGTCGGTCGGTCGGTCGGCCGGCCGGCCGGCCGGCCGGCTGGCTGGCTGACTGGCTGGTTGGTTGGTTGGTTGGTTGACTGGCTGGGTTGGCTGGCTGGCTATGAGACGATGACTCGATGCCGGTAACCGCGACCGGCGCGACCGGCTCCTACTCCGCTCTCTCTCTCTGTCTTCCTTTCGTTCGTTCTTTCCGCCAGGAGTCGAGATATTTATATCGGGCGACCGGGACCCGCCGATAGCGCGCGCGTTACCGCTCTTTTCTCGGTAGCAGCCACGCTACTTACGCGATGGTAGTCGAGCTTTCATGTTTCTATCTGGTACCGTGCCGCCGTGCAGTTTTCCGTCCTGCCCTCCCTACACATCTTCCTCGTATTTCTTTATCCTACTTTCGCCCTTCTTTGTTTTACTTACGATCGACGTCCGTAGTCTACACGTGGACGGCTTTAGCGTGAGAGCAGCACATTACCGGTTAGCTCGCGTATCGCTTGCCTCCTTCATCTTCTTCCCTCGCCACCTTTTTCCGTTTTAGTCCTTCTACCTTTCTACCTCCTGACTCGTCCCACTCTATTCTTTCCTTCTCTCTTCTTTTCTCTCCCTCGTACTTTCTTTTTCTTTTTCTCTTCCCGTCTCCGATGCACGTATATACGCAGCATGGTCGCATGTTTTAACACGTGTTTCGCGCAAAAATTCACCTCGCGATTCGCCGATAAGCGGGCCGATGTTCTCCCAGGTCGCGCCGTCGGCAGCGCCATTATACTCCCGCAGCGATTTCTGGATTGTCGCGTAGTAAATATCCTACAGTCAGATATCCTCCCCGCACGATCCTCCACGCTGAGAGGGATTCCTTTACGCCGAGCTCCCGCACGGTTTCGGGAATGCCGCAGGTCTGTAGATAGCGATCGAAATTGCTGTGCGCGCCAGCCGAAATTTCGTACTCGAGCCCGGCAAACGCGTCGTGATAATCCATGGCTTTAGCGGGAGTTAAGTTCCGATTAGTCAGTGAATATAATCGACCGTCCGAGAGTGTTAATATTAAATACATCCCATCCTGCAGGGAAACCGTTCCTTGCGTCAAAAGCACTCAATTTGCGTGGACACCGTGCACAGTCAGCATGTACATTCAATTGCTCGTGAAACGAGCGTGACCTTCATTTCTACGCGTGTTCAGGAACGACGACGATTCAACGCGTATAAAGCCACGCACGTAGTCGCAGCACAGTTGCATCGTTGCGGGATAAGCGCTCACGTGGGCACGTTCGCATGATATAATGCCACGCATAAGCGCTACCGAGCGGAGTATTACCAGGGTGTGTGTGCGTTATTAGGTAGATAGATAGAGAAAGGGAGAGGGGATAGAGAGAGAGAGAAGGAGAAGGGGATAGAGCTGGTGCATTATGACGAGGAGTAGATTGGTAAATACACAACCCACTTGCCATAACTCACACCAACCCAGCGAATTATAAATTATGGTCGGTTGTTGCGCGGGCGCGCGTTCTCGCACCTGGTAAGCGGCGGCGAAGCCGACTCGTCGGGGATGATTTCTCACCGGGATGCTTAACGGACAGAAAAATTATGTTTCGCGCACGGGATCATTTTGTCGTGGTCGCGCGGCGCAAGGTGTGCGCGCGGGCATACGCGTAAAAATTATTGCGCGATTATTGCCCGGGTCATCGCCATCTGGTTCACGCTTGAGCGAGATATGTACAGCGGTAACGTGAGAGGATGCATTTTTTTAAGGGGCTACACCAATGTTAACGCTTGTAAACATGGAGAAACTTTAGGAATTTTTTTAGTTAAATAATAAAATAAGTAAAAATTCAGTTTAACAGGCCTTTAATGTGCATGGTTTAAACTGCACAAACAATTTTTGTTTTATTTTTTTCTTTGTGCAAAAATGGCTGCGCTGGAGCTTTACAAATCTTTGGTAAAAATAGTATTTTTATAAGATGTTTGTGTAAATGTTGAGTAGATGTTTAATTGGAATTTTAATTGTTTGATAGACGTCCGACGAGTGTTGTGTTTTCAGAATGTTGCAAATATAGAACACTTTTAATAAAACATTCCTCGAACGTTTGTAACATTCCGAAAACATACAACTTTTTGAGCGGCTTGCAGCAAGTGTTGTATACTTTCACTAAGGACGAAAAACGATTTTTTTTTATAATTTACATTAAATTTGCCAGAGACACAAATATATGTTAAAATATTGATTTTTTAAACAAATTAACATTTGAAAACAGTTTCATTTTTAGTTAAAAAATTTAGTAAAAAAATATTTATAACAAAAAACTTTTAACCGATCGTAAAAATCATTTGTATTTTTTTAGAGAATTTAATTTAACAGCTACTGTAAAAATTTGTTAAAGTTACGCTGTAGTCAATTAAAAATGTGATTTTGAGAAAAACGCGTTCAAAGTTTTTAAAATTAGCTGTAAAACTACTTTAAAAAATGTTATCACTCACGTATAAGACTAATTGCATCTTATTTTTAAAACTCTATGGCATTATTTAAAACAAAAAATCTTTTTCGATTTTTTGAAAATTTTACACTGGCGTAACTCCTTAATTTCAATTCAAGTATATAACTTATGAAAACGATGATGAGATGATAAAGCCGTAACATTAATTTCTCAACGAATCGATTGAAAATTTATTCAATTAATTTTTACACCGGACGGCGTGCGAAATAAATATGTTCGATATTCATAATGGCCTCGGGAAATATATACATTGGCATTGTAGAATATTTCGAAGCGTTCGATGTGTCCGCCAGCCGGGTCCCCAAATCGCCTTCCAGCAAAAAGGGCCGATCAATTTCAGATTTATAGTCCGGCCGCGTTAATTAGTAACCTGGCGTCTGAAACGGCGAGAAAAAACACCGTGTCCCACCCCTTCCTGTCTCTTGAGGCTCCGAGAGTGGCAAGTTGCCGGTTTTGTCGGCAAGTCGCTCGATAGGAGCCCGATATCGGGCGACGGTATTTTGTATAATGAATCGTGTAATTCACATCCAAAAGTGCAGTACACGATTATCTTTCACAGCTATCGTTATTAATCGTGAAAACAATGGGTAGCCGTCGTCCTTATTAACTGTGCACTTTGCGCCGACAGTAGTAGCGAATATAGATGTAAGAAATTTTGAGAGGACAAGCCAATTAGGGTTCGTAGCGTCGCATCTTTGGGATCTAAAGTGGCAAACAGGTGTGAGACGAGTATAATCGTGTATATATATGTGCGTGCGTACGCGTGAAACGGTCGTGTTAACACACGTGCGAATCCGGCGGGCTCAGCGGGATATCAAATCATTTCTCGCCGCGGCGCGGCGCGGCGCGGTTCAGGCTTCCATGGACCCGTTCTTCCTACCTGCCTTCGCCAACCAGAAATTGTCTCCTTGCAAGAGCTAACGCACGCGAATAGCTTTAAACGTTGAACACGAATGAGAGAGCTTTGCAGCCGCTCTGTCCTTGTATTTATATCCGCTATCTGCGCTTACACGCGTACGCGGGTCATGTTCGATGTTACAATCATGTGCTAAAAAAGAGAGAGAGAGGGGAAAGACAGAGAGAGAGAGAGAGAGAGAGAAAGAGAACGCGAAAACGCATGCATTTTCCGCTTTATCGGAGCAACCAGGTCGTTCACGTTATCTATCGGATAGCTGTCTACTTTGTCGAATGCGCCGTGTTGCACGAGCACTTGTCAATGGTATCGTATGACACGCAGTTATCGGCCGCACTTCATCAGCGCGCGATATCGTTTCGACTTCGATGGCGGCACGTTTCGCGTTTTGCAAGCTGCTTTGTATACACACGCGTGGCCACCAGTTGTGCATTTCCTTCGCGGCCACGACTCCGCCCCCGCAAACGCCCCTTAGAAATTATGCGATCCGTTGCGTCACGGGACGGTACACCTGTGCGGTCGTGTCTCCTCGACAAGAACGTGACTCGACTGCCCGACGAGTTCGGTCATTTTGAAAACGACGTGAATCTATAATTCCTGAGAAGCGAAATTACTGGGTGGGATGTGTCGTTACCACAGCGCGAATTTGTAGCGTGCGCAAAGGCAGACCCGGATCTGCGTAACGATCTTTAACGCGGCGTTATAATTCCAGGCAGCATGGAACATTGCAGCAATAAGTGTTGCAGCAACGTTGCAACGTTGTTGCGATATTGCTGCAATGTTTAATGCTCTCTCGGATCCCGTATGGCAATAGCAAATACATTGCAAAATATTGCTACAATGTTTCGGCAATATTGCTGCAACGATAAAATGTCCGTTTCAGAAATATTGATACGAAATGTTGCAACAATGTTAATACAATATTATATATGTGGCTGCAATGTTGCTGTAACATTTACGTATCAATATTTCTGAAGCTGACATTTTACCATTGCTGCAATGTTGCTGAAACATTGCAGCAATATTTTGCAATGTTTTTGCAACGCTGCGCCGTGAGGAATGTTACATTCAGGTATTTCTTTTGAAATATTTCATGCGATCTTGTTGACGCTTCAAATACGAAGTTTATCCGATTATTCGAGGTAGAACTCTCTGCAGATGAAGCCCTGATAAAATCAGTACCGTACCGAACGAGTCTCGATCTCTCGTGTATACGGATGAGTCGGTAGGTCCTCGATTCTCGATCCTCGAAATCGAGCGGCATCATGTGACCTATACGCGCGCTATATACGATCCGAGATCCACTTTGGATCGTGTCTCGTATACCCGACGCGTCGTGGAGAGACTAATCCTCCGAACTTGCACAGCTTCGTACAGCGCAAAATCGCGCCTTTCACGAACATGTGTCTGACATTTTTAATCGTCGGATTAAAATAACTGATGCCAAGGTGTAGTCCCGGAATCCATTATCCGGCGGCGGATGAGGGACCGGCCACCCAAAGTGTCGCGTGTCCCCCGAGACCTGCCAGACAATGTGGACCGTTTTAAGCCTGACTTTAAGTCGTTCTGATTTTGTCGTGAAACATGATACCGCGCTCGAAACAAATAAAGAACGAAAGACCAAGTACTTAACCAAATTTTAAGCGGCAAGCGAAGCGTGCAGTCCCAGCAATCCATTTCGAAATTAAGATTCTTAAAGGATAAGTAGTCTAAAATCCGTCTACGTCAAATAGAAGATACGACGGAGCGGCGGCGGCCGCTTTCTTTCAAATACGGCGGGCGTTTCGCCAAAATTCGTGAAAGCCAGCTTTCCCCCTCGTCGGTATATGGCTACATCAGGAGTTACGAGTAGCGCCGGAGGCATCGTCGCGATCGAGGGATTCCTTTATTGCTCGGATAATAATGATCAGACCCTCGGCTGACTAAAGAAACGCCCGAAGGTTTACTGGTAAATTACCGAGCATCCTGCAATTACTGATGTAAGGAGTCGTAGGCTTATTCTCTGTATAAGCACCGGCTGTAACGCGGGATTCGACGGAAGTTGTTTCAAGAGAGCCGCACTTGTATAACTATTAAATATTTTCGGTGAGGAATACGCATCGTCTCTCGCACCGCATATAACTGTAACGTATATACGACCATCTTGGTGCGATAGAGCACGCGTACCGTACCATACACGTACGGTAAAGAGGGGAAGCGAGGATGCAACAGGAGTGTACTTCCGGAGGGCGGTACTTCTCGCGGTGGCTCTCTACGTCAGCAATTCGCTATGCTATTCGTTCATGTGCGTGGCCTACGTGCATAAGTGTTCCAGGTAAACTCCATTACCGGCAGCCATGTTTCTTGTATTGCTACCGTATACTCTCCGCTATTCATGGGCAGTTTGTCAAGACGGTCATTGCACGCAGGACAGGAGTGGTTATCGGTTTACGCTCCACAAAATTGCTCGAATGTGGCGTAACAATTGCGAAATCTGACATCTCTTTTTTTCTTTTTTCTTTTTTTTTTTAAGTAACGGAACATTCGACGTTTCTCCTCAGTACCGGCCGAAACTAAAGGCAGATTTAAAGATGACAAACAATAAATAATATTTACGAACGCATATTTTGCAAGTTGGTAGCCGCGTTCAGGTTTCCAGGAAGCTCGTAAAATGTTTACCGTGAGCACATTTGTTCTGCCGTGCACACGATCCGCTTAAAAAGGAATATAATAAATCGAGGTCAACGGTAGTACCGCCGAGAGTACAAATATGTTAAAAATTAGCTAAACAAATATATATTACTCCGATGGTCACATTAAGGCTCGCGGACAGTTAATTTATTCCATTTACGTGGACGCCAATGTCACTTCGCGAGAGGCCAGACCCGTGTGCGCGATAGCGCGATTGAAAAGCGGCGAATTAAAGCGGCAGCCGCCGTCACGAATATATTCCATAGAAATTCCATTATGAGAAAACCGTAAGCGTATAATTAATATTACACGTAACTAGATATCGTTGCGCATATACGGTATGCCCGCGTAGCGAGCCGCGAATACGAGAATACGAGAATGGAATTGGCACGCGGTAATGCGGCGGGTAATCAAAATTAAAATTCAGTCGGGAGCGCGCCGCGGCACTTTGTTCAGCGGGATTCAATTTAAAAAAAACTGCTACGGCGTCATTTTATATTCATCCGCCGTTGGTCCATCTCGGAGCGCCGCCGCGTACTCTCGTAAGTAATAATTAAAAATACTCGTTCGCGCGGTTCCGGCTCGCGTTAATATCAGCCCCGGCGGCGGCTGGACATCCGTGCATTTCCATCGCTTTTCCATCCCTTAACCAGCCCGCGCGCGCCCCTTCGGCGTTTATCTCGTCATCGTTCTCTTTTGCATTCTCCCGGACAGTTCTCCCCGGCGCGGCGCTTCGCGAATTTGCAAGCTTTTAATACAAACGTGGCGCGCGTATACCGTCGAACCCGACTTGTTGTCAACGCCGGTCCTCCTCCTCCTCCTCCTCCTCCTCCTCTTCCTCCTCTCCACTTCGCGAGTTCCCGGCTGTTTTTCCCGCCGTATCTCGACGCTTCTCCACCCCCTTTATGAATAAATCGAGAGAGGGGAATGCGAGTCGTTTTCACCTGCAATCGTCGCGGTAACGCGATATCCTGCCTCCCGAACGCATTGGATCTCTCTGGTGGAAAACGCTAGTCGATTTTATTTATGTATATATATATTTTATATATACACACACATATATATATACATATATATATATTCAGTCCTCGTGTTACCGTCCCGGGTCTGAGCTGACAGATCACACGGAATATGCGTTGGCCGTCGCATTCGTTTCTGTCGGCGTTGTCTGTCAACGTAATGAGCAGACACGTTTTGTCGATATAACGAGAAGGCTTGACAATTCTCCGCCGAGCACTAAAACTCGCGGCGCTTATAGCCGCTTAAATGCGGAATGTCAATATGTGTACGAGCAGAATTTATTGATAGATACATTAACCAACTCGCGGCTGTCTTTCATTTCGCCAGGCGGGAGAGGATAAACCCGGAATTACGTGTGCGCGCGCGCGCTGCGAGCTATCGAATCAGCGACGGATCTTCGCGTTTGAAATATCATTTTTGCCACGTCGCTGTCTCTCCGATAGTTTTGTTTACGAGTTGTCGGCGCTAATTTTACTCGACAGCGCACGAAATGCTTCCTTCGCGCTTCGTTTGTGTTCTCTAAAAATATTTCGAAACGTACCCGCGCGCGCGCACACGCGTCTCGACATGCCGTTAGCTTTTAAGCGATGTTATATCCGAAACGTATCCGTGTTATTACTTGGATATAAGTGGATTGGAATGTCACGCGTCCTCGTTCGAGCTTAATGCTCTCATTGTTTCTTGAGCATGTCCGAGCGTTGCCGCTCGTTGTCGAGACATGCGCGTGCCACTTACTTTCCGAGCATAAAGGAGAGAATCTATCATCGAAGTTCGGGATCTCGCGACGTGTGTCCGCCCATCTATTCAGGAAACGTGCAATAGGCACACTCGATGTTTTGCCTACAGGCCGTTTTCTAATGAATGCGGTGAAATAAAACGAGCTATATCGCTGGGGGTGTACACGCGCAACTTAGACGGCTCTTTAAATTACATGGGCGGATATAGTCACGTGCCGAAGAAAATACATCAACGATCTCGCCGAGCTATCGACCCTAGTTCGCGTTAACACAGTTTCCTTTTTGCTTTCGTACGTGCCGACATGATTGATACCTCCGCTCCCCCAAGCATTTCAAACCAGGAAACTTATAACTGCGTTTTGACATTAAATAATGTACGATCGCAACGATTGGCGGATATTTTAAACTGTCGCAAATTTCTTTCACCTAAGGCGATGGCTATTTTAAGTGGGTACTTAGCTCCCTTTTAGTTACCTTAAAATTTAATATTTTCATGGACTAAAGCCTCTCTCTGGATCCGTACTATGGGTGACCACAAGAAACATCCATCTCCCAGCATCCGAATGCAGTCTTGTAAGCGAGAATCCCGGTAAAGTCGGGGACCGAGGGATGGCGCGAGAGCCTTTTCGCTGGCGCATGACATCCTTGCTCCGACTACTCGTGAGCACCCTAAACAAAGGGATATTGAGAGACCTAGAGAGAAGAGATAGGGTAGAGAGGATGGTGAGAGTGACGGAGGGAGGAGGGGGAAGGAAGGGCGCGAAGGATAGGCGGACTACCACCTTAAGGATCAGAGTGACTTCGTCACAATAGTGCGTCACCGGGAATCCAAGGGGGTTTATTAAAGCCGTGGTTGGCGATACAACTCACGTTCTCTGCTCTTCCACGGAGCACCCTCTCCTACCTTCTTCTTGAGCGTGCTTTTCCTCGTCCCAGGCTTCTCTCCCTCCTCCCCCGCGCGGTGCCGCATTTATACGCTTACCCGAGAGTGCCCGAAATCGGATCACCCTTGCGTTTTACAACGGAATCGAAATTTGAAATAAATAATCCTGCTTCGTCTATATCGCGTATTATATACTTTTTGTTTTATAAAGACGAAAAGAAAGCGATTTATATTTAAACGACTCAAGAGCCGTCCGACGTTTTGGTTAAAGAGACTTGAAAAAGAATGAATTGAGATAAAGGCAATTATATTTGATAGAATTTAATTTATATTGAAATAGAAAGAAATTTCTTCTGAGAAAGGATGCGAGTTGAGCGAGAAAGTGTCGTGCCTGGAGGATTTTCGTTCGTAAGAATAATCCGCGATACGACGAACTTTCCTACGCGATCGCGGCGGGATTTCCGGTATATCGCTCCGCGGCATTTGCATGAGCATAATCCGAAGACGAGGATACGCGGCGCTTATACGTGCGCGCTATATTCATACCAGGTATAAATCAGGACGTCGCGCCTCGGGGGTTTTATCGACAGGGACATTACGCGAGCATAGCGATGTACGCGTGTAAGAAGGCGACGGTGGGTAATCGGGACCCTGGAAACACGTGTCCCACATCTCCTCCGCAACACCCCCCTCCCTCCCTTCCCTCCCCCCGTCCCTTTCCGAGGGTAGTAGGTAGCTGGCGGCCCCCTAGGAGCGTAGCTTGCCGAAGGAGAGGGACTCCTCTTGTCGGTGATAGTACGACTCCTTTTCCGCCGCTATACGAACGTCGCCCTCGTTGACACGAAACGCGCATTAGGCGCGGCTGCATCCTTACACCCTCCAGCTCGTCCCAGGCCCTCTCCCCCTCCGCTTTTCCCTGCCGCATCCCCGCGTACCCCGCAAACCGGTCATACTTTAGGTGCTTCTCACCATCAGGAAAACATCCGTTATAACGGCTGATACGCGCGACCGACGATATACGCATTGATATTTGTCATCGCTTCCGTCTTAACATATCGGCAATGTAATCGTGAAGTCTCGTTGGAACAGGACCGACACAGAGGCGCGGAATTATTTCCCTCGATCCTCGTTTTCCTACTCTCAGTCTCTTCGTCGTCACTCATCCTGTCTTACGCGCAACTTTTTTCCGTTTCTCGAGTAGCTAATTCACGCACGATGATTACAGTCCGTGGTTAGCATCCTTTCCTTCGACTCCGATCGTTTACACTTTTTATCAATACTCTATCGGTCCATCATCAAGTGAAATTAATGTAATTAATGATATCCGCACGAAGTATCGAAGGGTTATGCAATAAAAAAGCTTTGTATTTCAAACGTGAAAAAAGAAAATCATTGCAGCACGCCACGTTGATAGGCCGTTTATTCAGACCAGGGTTTCAAAAGAATCATTATCCTTTCCTAAAGCGAACAAGGAATGTATCGTCGTAATACCAGTAATCCTTGATGCGATTTTTAAAGATATACCGTATTTCATAAATCGCCGGCTCTTTTATAATCGGGCCATCTCGCAAAACGCGCCCGAAGAACTACACGAATAAGCGCCGGGCGATCGCGTATATCGCCGGTGCAATTTATGTTTAACTTGTCGTAACCTATTGTGCACCGCTTCGCAGTCTCTCTCTTCTCCCGGCCCGAGCAATTTTTTCTCTCCGTAGCGTGAGATAGATAGAATGGAATTAGCTCGGTACGCGTGTACCGGCGCCGTCGAGCAAAGCGATAATAAAAGGTCGCAGGAGTAAACTTTCATTTTTACTGGGCACCGGGACAATTTTTATTTTGCCGCCGACCCTCCTTCTCCTCCTCTCTCCTTCGTCGTCCTTCATCCCCCGCTTCCTCTCTCTCTCTCTTTCTCTCTCTCTTCGTTCTGTCGCTACATCTATCCGTCGCTGTCCTTCTTCACCCGCGGCAGTCGCCGGAACTTGCATTAGCGTTTCGTGGCTGAAGCCAGAAGGGTGGCTCGGCGGTGGTGCTATACTTCCTGGACAAAGTAACCGCGCCATTGTCGCAACAAACCACCCACCCAGCCAGCTCGACCTTCTCCGTGCCCCGCGCTCCCTTGCGAAACGCGTGTCCATTGTACTCGCGTCGTGTTAACGTACTTGCGCCTGTATACCGCCGCAAATGTAGAAGCAGTTTCTCCACGTTCCTCCGTTAGAATTGCACGTTATACTAGTCGCACGCGCCTAGTTTCAGCGAGATTCCACATCTGGAACTTGCTGGCATACAACTCCGTCGCAGTTATGACGGATCGATTGCAAAGGGCATGACCGAATTTATAGTTTAATAAGATGCCTTCTTTCCGTAAAGAAGGCATAATTCTGATGAGTGATAACATTCGAAATTTGTAATTATTACGGCTATTGAAGAGCCTGTAATATTAATGACAAGATGGCGTTTGATACGATCGCGGGTTTGGATACATTGCCGATCGCAATTAGATCAAACGATCCTGAGCACGATCCTGTGAGATATATCTGCACCTGGCCGTGTCACGGTCGTTGCCGAACCGGTCGGCCTGCACAGGAGGCAGCGACGTATTTATTGCTTAATTCGCGCTTCTTTGTTTCATAAAAGTGAGAAACAGCTTTAATAACAGGCTACGATGGGAGTATAATGAGGGGTTACGGCAACAACGGGGATGCTATAACCACCTCGCGAAAGAAAGCGGGCACGCCGTAACCCGTTTTGGTTCTATTAACGTTGACGTTCGAGATTGTTGATTATGTAAAGCGCTCCGCAGATATTATCGTTAATTTCCGAATACGACAGTATACCTTTAGAGCTTTTACGATGGCGTTACATACGAATGTATCTAACGATCTCTACATCGAATGTGTAATCACGTTTTTGTATCGAGAAGAAATTTCATTATAATGTTATTATAATACCAAGACAATTTTTCGAGTGTCCCTCCTGCTCCCTGACATTCCTGATTTCGCAGAGACTGCGGTAGAGCGAGCGTGAGGACACGTGATTTGAACGATCATAATTTGAATGAATACTTTGTCGGAGCGAAACGACGCGACGGTTGATAACGAAAGTACGACGACGACGGAGGAGAGTCTCGTTTTCAGAAACGAGAGGCGCTTCTCATCGACAGCAGCGGTGAAGGAGAAGAGGAGGCGGATGATGCTTGTGAAGAAGGAAGGTGGAGGTGGAGATGGAAGCGACGGATTATGAGGACGAGACGCGAAAGCGGCAGTGAGGCGATTGTTCGAGGCGTGGAAGCGTGCCTTAGATGCGACAATTGAGGTTCCAGACCGTGAACCTGCAATCAATGCTCTGTCGTCGTCGTGCCGTGAGGAAAGAGGGCGCATGCGAGAGAAAGGGAGAGATAGAGAATGCGGGAGGATCGAGGGAGAAGATCGAGGACGAAGAATCGAGAAACGCGAGGCAGAGATATTCGGAGGGTGCGAAGACTATCGTGGAAAGGGCTGGCTTTGTCTGCCTGTGAAAGCTCTCGGTTGTGGGAGGGGAGGGGAGCGACAGAAATGGTACCCTCGAAGAATACGCCTCAAAGGAACTCGACTAGCATATATCCAACTGAAATCGCGCATCCCTACCTCGACGATGGAACCGAACAGCTCAGCTGCACTTGTATATCCGTTCGAGAAAGAGAATTTACTTTCGAGAACAGAATGAAACACGCCCGGGACAACCGCGAAAATCTGTTGTGGCAGCTTCGGCGATAACTGCTACTACTTGTATACTATTATTGCTGCATTCTTTCGTACATATACGTACGAATAATTGCCAGCTTCTTTTTGTCAGAGGGGGAAAGAAATAAGGACAGGGAAAGAGGTAGGAACATAATAATTTGTAAACATAAAACCGTAAAAACTACCGAACGATCGATTACGCGATTAACGAGCTCTGCTTATTATACAACAGAATCTTGCCCGAGCACCTGCTGAACCTGAAAACGGCTTATCTCGAGTGTGAGCAAGTAATTTTTGCGAAACAAACTGTACTGTAAACAAATTAATTTTGTAATTTTTTTTTTATAAAAACGAATCCTCATAATATATTCTCGGTTTCGAAGGTTGACTGTCCGGTTTGCTGCTAAAAGAAAAGCATTTAATAATTAGCGCGCACAAAATTAGTCTACCTTCCAAACGAGATATTTTCGTTTCGTTTCACGTTTAAATCCCGACTTGCGACAATTATTTTAAATCGAAAATGTATTATCGATCTGCCTTTCTAAGACATGAATGCGTAAGCGTGTCCGTCAGCGAGCACGAGCGAATAGATACGATAAATTTACACGTGTCCCGCGGAGATGGTGAGTGTCGAGCAGGTGCAACTGGGAGAGACGATCATGCGGCAGGATTACCTGTGCAATGCGAACCATTAGCTGCCGTGTATGCAGTGTACTCGAGCGGACTTGTACTCGGGTAGCATTCGCCGGTGGAAAATACACGTGCATATCTGCGCGCGTACGCATCCGCATAAACGAATGTTTTTGCGAGAGTGACAATGAAATTCTTTCAAATACTTGTTTCTTGCGATTTCAATGCTCGAGACCGAGAGTATCAAATCAGGGGCTGCATTAATCATGTGTGTTCAATTATTGTAATTAATTATAATTAAAAGTAATCAAGAGTTACATAATAATAACCCTTGAATTACTTTTAATTGAAATTAATTGTAATAACTATAAACACATTATTAATTATTCGTGCAACATAAATAATTATTTATGTGTTTAGTTATTATTTATTAATAACGCGTTGTCATTTAACTTTTGATTATAATTAATTATCGCCCTTAAATAGCGCCCTTTTTTAATTATAATTAATTATCATAACTAAACCTATGATTATTTATGTTACATGAAACGAACATGATTAATACAGCTTTTCATCTGTATTTTCAAGCATTCAAATCGCAACAAATAACAAGTTTCTATGGAAGTTGAAAAAATTTTATTGCCGTTTTTACGAAGACATTTATTTATTAAAATAATTATGTAGAAGTATGACGAGTAATACTGCAGTTGAAGTTTTGATATTCAAGCAATCAGCTTGAGCATCCTATACATGATTCTTTTGATGATCAGATTAAATTATTCTATCAAGCAAAATTTTTAAATACTTTAGCAAAATCGTTCTTTCCGTATAACTTTTGATTTAATCCCAAGTAAAAATAAAAGATATAGCATATAATTTTTCATATACACATTGCAATCAATGTGAGTAAAGTCATTCGCTCATGCAACTAATTAAAGTTGATAAAATTAAAGTTGATTACGAAAAACATTTAAAGCGTGCGTTGCTCGTACGGAACCTTTACTTTTACCTCCAACAATTTACCGATCCTCAAACGAGGGGCCGCGAGTAACAATGCAAAAGACGCCGAAACATTCTGTATGTACGTTTGCGCACATACGCGGCACACTGAGTGTAAATGAAGCGGCTTGTAGGCTAATGGAGGTAGCGCTACCGATGTTGGCTGAGCAATTAAGCTGGTCCGCGGTCGAACAGAGGATAAATAACGGATATACAGCAAATCGTCGTGTGCGAGAATACGGCGGCCAAGGAACCGGCTTTCTTGCACGTTTTCTACAAAATTCATTAATAGCGAGGTAGCCATTAATGACCCCCCGATGTTATCGTATTCGCGATCGCGCAAACGAGACAAGCATCTGAATTAAGCCATGTAAATACTTTATAATGACGCTGTGTAATTTTACATTGCACATTTATCAACTATACGGCGATTGCTCGTTCGTAAAGCAATCAGTAACAATTATTCAACATATTGCGAAGCATGAAAAAAGTAATTTTTAAAGTTTCTTTTTCGAAAAAACATTATATAATGTTGCTTGTAACCATTAAACGTATGATGTGCGTATAATCCAGTTTCTGCGCAATTACAAATTGCGCGATCATTTACATCGATCGAGCAAACTTGCCCGAGGGTAATATTATTTTCTAACAAGCGAGAGATGTGGCTCAATTACTAGATTTCCGGAGTTTCCGCGAGTTTACGATACCACGAGAATCGAGTCGGGTAATCAATGAACGTCCCCCTCGTGAACGTACGCTCATCCAAAAGCACGGGTTCTCTAACATCTCCTCGTCGTGCCATCGCGCCGACAATTTCCTGACTGATCCACGTCGGTCGCTTTTATGGCGCCGGCGGTTTATTCCTTTATGACTATCCTCGGCCAATTTCGAAGCGACCTCGTCCACAGCGCGTTTCACCGCGGAATAACTGCTTTGTCCACCGATTACGCCGTGCTTCGCTCATAAATACATATGCCCGTTTAATATACCGAGCCATTCCTGTTCTCGATGCTCTCGCCCATACAAATTAATTACCATATTAAAATTATTTATGCGGTATAAAAGCGAGATAGGCTGAATTAGTTATTAAAATCGTTTGATGAAGCCATTATAATAGAAATAATTAAAAACAATCTAACAATAATTAATAACAATATAATGCTGTGTAAGATGCTAGACCATTATAACAATTTAAAAAGTTTTAATACGTACATTTTTGGGATATTGCAAGGAAATATATTTTCTTATTTAAATATTGGAAATTTGTTATTAACAATTTTGATGCATTATTTTAACATATTTCAACAGATTTAAAAAATATTAAAATTATTTTGCTTTTGAAAGTAACGTTTGTAAAAAGATTAGGATTAGATAGTAGTAGTTTGTAATTTAGCTTGAAGTTGTAATTAAAAAAAATCATTACTTATCTTATTTTTTATATTTATAGTTATAAAGTATTACGTAATCAAAAAATGCATATTTACTTTGAAATAATTAAATAAAAAATTGT
The DNA here is from genome assembly GCF_016802725.1 of Solenopsis invicta. Classification (NCBI taxonomy): domain Eukaryota; kingdom Metazoa; phylum Arthropoda; class Insecta; order Hymenoptera; family Formicidae; genus Solenopsis; species Solenopsis invicta. The sequence continues at coordinate 10,036,313 of NC_052672.1, read as the reverse complement.
TTTATCAGGACTACTATTTTAAAAATGTAGCTCTCACAAGTATTTCTTAATTTAATCAACTTTTTAATTGCAATTGCTAATATAACAGTGTGTAATAGAAAAATTATATATGAAAATATATAAAGTTTCAAAAATGTTCAATTTTTACGGTGGTTCAATGTTTTAAGAATATATCGGACATTTCCCATAAAGTAAGTAAAATTTGGAAATGTGTTTAATATTAACATTAAATAAACTACATACATATGAAAGTTGTATGAATAAGATTATATATTTATTTAATAATATATTTCTATAGTTTATTTAATCTATTTATTATATTAAAATTTAAATTATTTTTTACAATAAGAAAAATCTCAATTTTTTGCGTAAGTACTTTAAGTATTCAAGAGAATTTATGGAAAGTTTTAGTGTGATTGCTTGTTTAGTTATTTTGTAAATAAATAAATAAATTTTATTTATTTTACAGAATTGATCTCTGCATCGCAATAAATCTTTAGATGAAACTTTAGAAGAAACTTAAATCATTTTGAATATTCAAACTATTTAAATAAGAATATTCAGATTTTTCTATTATTTCTTATTTCATTATTTTATAATAATTATATTTTTATTAGAGCACATGTCTACTTCTTATTGAGATAATTTTTTATCTAGATAGAAAATCGCCGCCAAATTTTTTCTTGCTATACTTTCAAAGGCAATGTAAAACAATTTGTAATTTTTCATAATTTTGTTAATGTTTTGAAAAATATATTATACATCCTTAAATAATATAATGCAATGTGGCGTAACGAAATGTACTTCAGAAATTGAAGTAACATTTATCATATCCTTAACACAAATGCTTATCTCTTAGCAAAAGTGCGACTGAATGCAAACGAAGATATTGATGCGTTTCGTTCATTAGTCTCTAAACGAGTCAATTTTCGGGATGCGACGATCAGTGTGTTCGGTTGTGGGACCGTTATATTGGATCGATGATATGTGTGCGCTAAATCGTGAAAGCGAATGCACAAGCGGGGAAAAACGACGCGTGGGCCTGAGGCCGGCATTAATGACGGGACGTGCGGCACTCGTTCGCCTCGTTACTGTCGCCCTGGGGCAATCGTGGCAAGCCGAGAGGAAGAGAGGGAGAGAGAGAGAAAGAGAGAGAAAGACGTAGCCACCCTAACTGCACACACCGAGTCCTCCCGGCTCGCCCGTCGTCGACTCCTTCTCGTAATGCGGCCAGGATATTATTTGTTTCCACTTGTTTGTGCGCACGAGAGCTCCCGACAAACAAACAATCTGCCCTTTCAAGAGCCGCTCCATCTCCATTCTGCCACAGATTTGTCTCTCTCCTTTCCTTTTCCCTCTGCTCCTATATCCTTCGTTCCTCTTCCGCATATGTTTTCGGAATTACCCTTCATATCTTTCTCTCTCTCTCCCTCTTTCCCTCTTTCTTTCTCTCTGTCACTCTGTCATTTACTTGCTCACTCACACGCGTTTCTTTTTCGCGGCATAAATAGAGAAAAAGGGATGACAAAGAGGCGCGAAAACAGGGAGAATGATGCGCGGGGAAAAGACGAGGGATCCTTTTCTCATTCGCATCATCTCGGTGTACCGCCAATGAGGCATTCGCCGCGTCCGCGCCAGCCAACGCGCCCTTTTGTGTCAATACTGCGATAATTATTTCTGTAGAGCGCGGGACCCGTAATGGCTCATTCAGACGGTGTCGCCGGCTTTTTTCAATGGTAAATCGCGCCATTAAGCGGCTATAATGAACGCGCCAGCTCCAGAGTTCCGGTGCAGTGCACTCGCGATGATATTTATCTTCTGCCGTGCGAAGGAGGGGCGGTCAGCGTTCCATGGTACGTGTTCCCCTTTTTCGTTACATTTTATTCAGGACGAGCGAATACGTTTCACGGAAAGAAATTATGAGGAACATTTTTTTTCCTATCGCGATCTGATTTGTCTCAAACTCATGGCGTTTGGACAAAGTCGCCAAGATGGTTGCGTAAATAAGACGATAAGCTTGTTATCGGTTTCACTTCGCGAAAGCTTCGGCGCGATGGGAAGAGCCGTAAAGATAAAGCTAATACCGACGATAACGTTGGAATATGTTTCGCGAAATTAAGAGATTGACGTATCCTGCGATAGGCAAACATTGTACGCGAGGGACAGCTGAACACTCGCGTTAAGTTGCACCTGTACGCACAAACTTGATTTTTAATCGCGATGATTAAATGTCCGTATTGGGCAAAAGAATTGCTTACTTTCATTAGGTTTTTCATACGTTGGAATTTATAGCGGTGAGTTGCTAAATGCGTATCGGTTAAATCGTATCTCATCAATATTTTATATTTTTACTTAACACGAGAGCAACGTTTAAGCCGGTATTCAGAGTCATAAATAACTTTCGATCTTTGATTGAAAGAAAAAAAATGAATAAATTTTTAATTAATTACGCTTTTAATCAAAGAGATTGAAAATTATTTACGGTCGTAAATGCTGGCCTTAGAGGCAAAAATATGAAAAGTACATGAGAAATGAATAACATAGACAAAAATTTAACAGATTTTTGTCTAACGAGATAACATCTCGTTTTGTGTGTTCTGACAACTCTTTAAAAAGTCAGGTGTGACTGATTATTTTTGATCGATTTATTATAACTGATCGTGATACAATAATGCGATTTTATATTGAGTTTTCATATTTTTATAGAAAAGTTTATTGTAGAATACTTTACATTTATTGAATACATTGTATATACTATATTTACAACTATTATAAATATTAAATCCATATATTTATATAAAATATATCAAATCTTCTAAATCTCACCATAAATTGATAAATAAGTATGTAAGATTGATAATAGACGATAATAAAACTAAAATAATTGATGTGAATAAAAATATACCAATTTCAAAAATTAATTCAAAGTTGTATATTTTATTAATGTTGCTTACTAATTATTAAATATTTGATCTTTATTAAATTATTAATAAAATATGATTTGATTTTTAATTATTATAGTTTATAAATTCAATACTAAAGGTGATTTAGGAGATGCGATTTAGACTTTTGCAGCATGTTGCTAAAAGGTTTAAATTAATCTGTTATTGAAAAGTTAAATATTGTAATAGTGATATCAAGCTACAATTTCCAACGTTCATTTGCATACAAATCAGTACCAAATGGAAAATATAATAAAAAATATCTTAAGTGATGCGCATTTGTCAGCTCTTTCCTATATTCAACTATCATATGGGATATCGTCTGAAGAGCAAACAAGCTCGTAAATAATGCAATAATGTGATGCAAGAAATTAGCACACGTCGGTCACATCGTTCAACGACTCCTTAAATCGGTATCTTAACAACGATGTTGTTGTCATTAAGTATTGCATACTTTACTACGCTGGCATATAATTATAATTATAAATGTCACTTTATTTACGATAAGAGCTTATTACTAATCTATACGTTTACGATATGTACGAGTATCTTACGGTCAGATATCGTTAATCGATATCGTTAAGCATTTCGAAAGCGGACCTGCCAATACACGAAGCGGCTTAAGCGTGTATTACAGCGGTACGCTACATTTAATATTCTCCCCCATCATTGAGATGGACCAGCTCATTTGTCTACGAATCTCCTTCGCGCTTGAGCTACATTATACGCCAGCACGTTTATACGGCAGCATAATAATCGCAGTCATTAGAGCCTGTGTATGTACAGAGGGTTTACTGATGATTCTGGGTGTCCCAATTTACCGCAGTTGTTTTTTTTATTAGTTTTGCAACCGTTTTTTCGTTGACAAGAGAGTCGAATGTACGCGAAAGATTAATTATTTGTCCGACGTTAAAACATTAATCTATATTCGAAGCAGCAATTTCTGGATTGTGAGGAAATGGTACGTCATATTGAAACAATTGTGAAGGGTGCATTAAGCGTTATTAGCGACATGCTTTGACCTAAATTGCCGGATCGCGAGCACGGCGAAATGAAAGGATATTTTACTACTAATAAGAAGCATTTGCCCTAATGACTATACTTGATAAAGCGGATAAACTATAATGAAGTTTCAAGATGTATAATCGAGTTCATTAATTATAATGCACTCGGAATACGGGTAATTTCCCTCCCAGGCTGCTTATGCACGACGCACGCCTTTATTGATTTCACGTAAATACAGTCTAAGATTTTTAGCAGTATTGCCGCGTGCCTCGTTACATTGTGGCAAACAACCGATCGCGCGGATAGGGCGTGCGAGGGTTACTTTGTACGTGCGACGTCTGTAGATGCCGTAACTTCCGGAGAACACATCTTTCGCTGCGACGCTCTTGCGTGACAGGTAACATTTTCATCCCGCGTTTTTTATCGCCGATTTGATTCGCCAGTCGCGATAAGGCGGCGCTGACAATAAGTAGATGAGGGTGAAATAATTCTCAGCGGAGAATATGCCACGGGTCCAGTTCTCTCTCTCTCTCTTTCTCTCTTTCCTCTCCCTCCCCCCCCCGCATCCTCGCGTTTACCCTTCGTTTCATCCCCCATTCGCGACGCGACGCGACGCCTCGATAATCGATCTAGACTAGACGCGTTAATTATTTATCAGGCGGCACGCGTGACTGGCGATCGTCCAATTAAATTAAAGCAGGAAGCCGGATCGTGGTTATCGGCACTTCAGCGACCCTCTCTCTACTACGTTTCGACGATGCTATCTGATTGACGCGACCTGCCAATGTGGCGCTCGGTGCTTTCGAGTGCATTCGATTCGAGTCCATTAAAACTCGTTAGTGTCCATATACGCACACCATAATTAGGCGACGCTGAGCTTTCACGCCGGATTTTCGGTCCGTCAGGTCTAATAGTTTCTTTATCTGGAAGACGTAATTCGTGAAACTCACGATTAACTCTGAAATAATGAAATTTTTATACACGAGATGCACATCGATATGTTATACGATATCTCGCATGTAGCAGAACTATGCTCGCGGATTCACGGAAAAACAATCGTAGAGCACGCAATGCGTTATTTATAGCATCGCTGATCTCCTCTCCTGTAAAAATTTCAACCGCCCATTCTCGTGCATCGCGCCCCGTAATTCGCATGCCTCACGAAAAGTTCGGAAAAGCTGAATGTTAATACTTACGATCTCACGGTTCGCCGTAAAACGTAATTAAGGCCGATGTTTTTGCAATATTGGCATGTGCTCCTTGCTAACGATACGGGTCTTTATGGCAACGTAGATCTCCCGGAGCGCCGTTTACACGCGCGATTGCAACGCAGGTACACGACACTTGAAAAGGTCTACATCGTTAACGATCGTGCATACCTCCGGGTTAATCGTAAGTTTTTGCGTGCCGTATTAAACGAGGCTCTCTCTGCCAGCCATTTTCGAGATAATCTTCCAGTAAGGGCGCGCGAGATCTCGTTACATGTATTGTATGTACGTATTACCGAACCGTCGCGTGCTCATTCGCGTTCGTGCAATCGCGACGCAGCGAGTGTTTTGTCCTACGAGATGGTGGTATCGAGAAAAACGGATTAGGAAACGGAAAGGTGGAAAGCTCTTTATCGTAGTAAACTGACTATTTGAGTTAAAAAGTGTGAATTACTGTTATTGACTTGTATCATTGTTTCGTTCGGCTGATTCGATGAGAAATTAAAGAACAATTATTTATTATTCAGGCTGTTATTAAGTCAATTAATTCATAATTATTAAGGGCTCAAAAGCCTAGCAGGTTTTTATTGCTGACAGTTATACGTAGCAATTTACAATTGATAATACAAGTAACAGCTGTACTAATAGATTAAAACTTTCTTCAAATTGACAAACGTTTTGACCTATTTAATTTGGGTTTTTCTAAATTAGAAAAACCTTTTTTTCTCTCATTTTTCAACGCTTATGGTCAGTCAGCAAGTGTTTTTTTTTTTTTTTTTTTTTTTTAAATTTAATATGTAAAGTCGTATTTGACCCAGTTGATCAATGTTTTTTTAATTGTAATGGTGTCCCATAGTTATACTATGTTGTTAATAAATCAATTACAATGATTCTATTAGTTTCACATAACATCGACTCGGTATCCTACGAGGCCACTGAGCCAAGTGTGCATTCGCGCGAAACGATTCCGCGAAGGTAGAGAAACCACGGCGTACATCGAGGAAACTCGAGGGAAGAGGACGAGAGGATACAGGGTTGGGGGAGAGGAACGGGAGGTCGATCGAGGTCCCGATGGAGCGCGGTACGTTATACACCCCCGCAAACATATGGGGCCCATTGTGTACCCTTAGGGGCTCACACCCCCGGGCGCGGCGTGCGGTGGTTTTACCGCCGCCGTCGAGATACGAGGCGAGATACGCCTGCCTTTATGGACCCTACACCATGTTTCTTCTCTGTGAAAAGGTGCGCACGAGGTAACCTGGAAACCCGTCGAGTCGCAATTCAGCGCACGACGCGAACGCGCGCGTGTATATTCGACAACGCCGCTGTATGTTGACGTCTCGCGGAAGCCGCGACAAAATAGATTTGCACAAATGAACTCCGGGACCCGGAAGCACTAAAGTACGCCCAAGAAAACGTCGATTTTCTCTTGGAAAATCTCGTGGTTTGCTGTTAGACGTGGTGTTCCTTTGCGTAAAAGCAAAAATACTAAACGAATATCTATTGAATATTACTTAAAAATTACGTAATTTTATTTATATATTTTTTCAATGTAATATTAACTAAACGCATACAACTTATATATATATATATACATTCTTTTCTCTTTTTTTATCTCTACACAAAGAACAATTTTATAGAAGTATCTAGAAATTTGGTTAGATATTAATCTGATAACAACTACGTTGAACGCTCAAGTTGATTACTAGTATGTCAAAACTTTTTTGATATTATGTAAGACACTCATTATACTTGAGTGTTTTATTGTATATTAGATGAGCGCGAAAGTCTTGATTCTTTTTGAAGAGATAATGTTATTCTTATGTCAACACTGTCAGATATAGCGAATCATACATGTTGAAAAAGTGACGTCAAGAGCTATGCGTGTCTATAAGAAAAATTACGTTATTTGAGTTCTTTACAGTACTATTTTGCATAAGCCAAGCTGAGTCTACGATAAGAATATTTGCACGCGATTATATTATACGAGTTTCGGAAAGGAACAAAACTGGTGCATGCAATAAAAAACATTGGAACATTTTCAAATTTATCGCACAAGTGTTTTATACATCTATTATGTTTGTTTCTTTCCAAAACTCACACATTATAATCACATGTAAGTATTCTTGTTTTAGACTCATTTTCGTTGACACAAGGTAGCACTGTAAATAACTCGGATGAAATTAACATTTTGTTATAGACAGTTTTTGGCGTCTTTTCCAACATATAATTTTTTGTAATATCTGTTGATACATTGCAATGAGAGCAGTGCCAAAAAGAGCTAAGACTTTTGAACCGATCCTATAATTATTTTGATGGTTCAGCATAATTATTTTCAGACCTGCTAAATTTTTAAGTACTTCAGCAAAATCATTCTTTTTTAACATAATTACAGTGACCGTACGTCTTTTATTCTAAAGGACAGTCCTTTATTTTAGGTAACTGTCCTTTGGATTTATTTTCGTAAAACTCAATTTTGTCGTTTATAAGACAATTGATAAATTTAGTTATTTAAACTAGTTCGGAAACATGTAAAAAGAAAATTCTAAAAAATTTTCAGATATGTCCTTTATTTTCTCGTAGAAACATCACTGTAAACACAACTTTAGCTTGAATTCTGTACAATTTTGAAGTTATATCTCGATCCATTATTGTCGACTTGTTCGTAAAATGATTTTAATGAAATTAACATGTGCGAGTATTCGTTCAACTGCGATAGTTTCGATCTGTCTAATCCGCGAATGTAAACAACGGAATTTATCGGAAACACGAAGGCTGTATTACGAGATGAGCAAAAAGAAAAAGGAGAGGTGGGTGAGAGGACTATCGTTCATCGCGGAGCTCCCCAGGGAAGCGAAGATGTAGTTGTAGGTCGTGCGAGCCAGGTTATCCCTGCACGCGAGGGACGGGACTGAAACCGAGAGAAGGGTGGACTGCCGTTCCACCTTATCACCTACCAAATAATGGAGGCATATTGAATAGATAGCCGAACCTAACCGATATCTATCTGATCCTCGAGCCCCGGGGGGATATTAAGGAATCGGCCCTTTTCCACGCCCTTCGGATATCGCGCGGCAGCCGTTACACCGTACGCATACGCGGTATTTCCAATGGCAAGGCGTATCCGAATAAATCCAGAGTCCTCTCACGTTTCCCTCTTCTGGATGCTCCGGGATCCGCGGTTCAATCGTCGAGGGAAGAACGCGTTTCTTTTGCGTTTTCTCCTGATACAAACAAATTTCGTGTCGCCATGAAATCAATCTGCGACAAGTGCTCTCGACATCAAAACCACGGCATCGTGAAAAATCTCGCGTATATGAATTTCGATTATTACGAAAATTGCGTTTATATTACGCATGCACTGAGGGAAAAAATTTTTAATGAAGAAAAAGAGAATGCATTTTATTAAAACCATATATTTTGATGCAAGTACTTGTTTATTCTGTTTATGTAAAAATATTCTGTCAAGAATATAATTTTGTATTTTTACATTTTTTACAATTAAATAATGATTTTACAAATTGTTAACTTGACCGCAAGTATTATAAATAAGCTATTGGGACTCATCGAGTAAATAATTCTTTGTGTCAAGCAAAATTTTTTGTTGTAAGATATTTTTGCTTTCAATGTATAATCTAAATCATACATCTTCTCATATACGGAAAGAATAATTTTGCTAAAATATTTAAAAATTTAGCTAAAACTAAAAATGTATTTTTTTAGACCATCAAAATAATTATGTAGGACATAATTAACTTAGAACTTAGAGTTGCTAGAATGTCAAAACTTTTTCAAAACTTATCGTACTCGAGCGTTCTATATAATTATTTTGAAGGTCCAATAAAATTATTGTCAGATCGATCTGTATTTAGCAAAATTTTTAGATAATTTAACAAAACTGTTCCGTTTTCATGTATATTTAAAAAATTACACAAGTATGTTATTATTATATTCTTCAGTACGCAGGCACGTACTGATACACACTTACTGATGTTTTCTCACAGTAGAAATTCATGCGCGACAGAATTATTTTTATTTTGTTATATCACACTCAGAGAAGTGCAGCGATGGCATTGATAATGACACTTTTAGCGATCTATCCTGTCACAATTGACGTTAACATCATTAAGATGAAGACGATTACATCCGAGGAGTACGTGCTGCGAGCGATAGCGCGAGGCTCAAAGTGCTTCTCGTACTTTGACGTGTGCACACACACAAGATGGATGAACTGTCGTTTGTACATGCATACGTAAGCTCCATGTGCAAGTGTGAACACGATCCCATTTGTGTGCGTCTTCATTCGCATGTTGCCTGCGCACATACATTTTCCTTCGAGCCGAGGGTGGCGTAGGAGCGAAAAGGAGGTGAAAAGAAAATTCGCGTGTTCGCGCGCCGATCGCTGGAGGTATTGGATTTGTTGGCGGTGTGTTCAACAAATGATTGCGCTGCTACCGCCGCGAAAAAACTTTCGGTTTGGTACGCGAATCATCGGCGCCGCTGCCGCCACCGCCGCCGCCACGTTTTCTTGATTCCGCTCCGTTTTCCGGGCCGAGACCGAGGGTTGTCGAACGAAGAAAGTTTACGGGCTACAAAGCACTCCCGGAGAAAGTGTCGAGAGTACGATCGCGTCTCGAACTTCCGTGCTTTCGTCTCGCGCACTTCGCTTTCCTAGACGAAACATCCTGGACTGAAAGCACGCGTGCAGATATATCGCAGTGAAATGTTATCGTTTCATCGCGGGGCCATTATTATTCACATGCGATTTAAAGATAAAATAACGAGGATGTAGAATTATTTTTTCCAAACAAAGAAATTTTACAGCAGTATCTAAAAATTTAATTAGATTACAGATTACATTCTAGCTTACATTCTAGATTACATTCAACTAAATTAAGCATTCAACATAATTTTTTAAATAGTTGAACATAACAATTTTCAAATGTATACAGTAAAATTATTCTTTCCGTGCAGTTTTTTGCATGTATCGTACGCGTTTTCACTAATTCGTTCTTTGTAAAATGCCCTCGTAGATTGGAAATACAGAATAATTCGTGAAATGTAGTGAGTTCGAAAATCTAGTCATCAGGATGCGGCGCGATGTGCCGTCGGAGGAATTTCACGAAGACGAGACGAGACGGCAATCGGATCGCGCTCGCACGGTATACGCATACTCGATGAAGCGATTCGAGACGGGGGTCCCAGTCGCTTATATTAATTTGTGGCGGCTAAACGCCGCCGACCCGCCGAGTGTGGTCTCGTACGGTACGCACTCTACGCTTTTTGTCCTCGTCGCATTATTAAACACGATTTACGCATTCCGTTCACGACGACGCACCGATTGAATAATGCGTTTGAGATTTCATCCCTCGCGAGACGAGAGGAAAAAATCTCGTCTGCGATTTTCCGATAGCGGGAATGGACGAAGCATCCTCTAAGAGTTCAGGAACGTTACACAGAAAAAGAAAAAGATTTATTAAAACAACCGAAAACTTCACTGATTCAGATCCATACACTGAAAGAACGATTTTGTTGAAAATATAGATATGAAAATAATTGTGTTAATATAATCATATTATTGTATTGTAAAAAGGATTTGGTATTACTAAATTTGATAATAGTCACCAAATTCTTTTTTCAGTGCAAGTAATTATTTTAATGATCTAACGTAATTATTTTCATATCTGTATTTTCAATAGAATTGTTCTTTTCGTTTCTTCTAGTGTAACATAGAAAACTAGTTGTTTAGTTGAATAAGATCAGCGATTATAATTAATCACATTTGTTAATATAGCACAGCAAGTTTGTTAATACAGCGAAACAATTTTTTGCGAAAATCAAATCGAATATCAAATTTTTAACAAATTGCTAACTAAGATGGCGTACACTTTCGCTGCTGTAATGAAGAAAACTTGTCACGTTAGCAATTTTCATTGCAGCAAAGAACTAATTGCTCTAACAATTTGTTCATTGTTTTCAGACATAATTTTTTTATTACATTATCAAATCTTCTTAGTTATAAGTGTTGAATTTGCACAGCAATCTATAGTTTTGTTGAATCACCCAGTCTACTTTTTTCGTGTCATAATTTACAAGCAATTCGTGATTTTAGTCTATTTCTTCTTATTATACGCATTTCGATAAAGTCCGTAAAATGGACATCGATGGTGGATTTAGAAATCGAGAAAACACAATAATTGATCAGATTGATATCACACAATATCACGCGTATGCTTCGCTTACCTGCCATGTTATGCCTCACATTGCCTTGAGAGATCCCCGTTGGCTTCTTAACTCGTTTCTCGTTTTCCGGATTTGAGCAAACGAAAAGTGACGTGGACAAAACAAGCGGGACGCGCAAAAATTCGAACTCGGCGCGAGCAAATCGCGCGCGTGTCGACTACGGCAGGTTGTATCCGGGCACTGAAAGCGCGGCAGGTTGGTCGAAGGTAGAACGAGTTATACGGTAGAGACGAGCGAGCAGGAAGGCAAGCGAGAGTGGTTCCTTTCGCGAGAGATGCGCGAGCCACGTAATCCTTCCGAGAGGATCCCGTCTTCACTCTCGAGCAGCGATTTCTTCTCCCGGCCCGAATAAATAAGCCGGAATGTTAATGAGCCGTCGACGTATTCAGCACCGGCGAGCAGTTTCGAATCGAATTATGCGCCTTTAACTGCGATGAGATGTTCGAATCGTATACCAGATCAGATCTCTACGAATCTTCTAGTCTCAAAATAATCGGCAATTTTTGGATATCAATTATGCGTTCAAACATAGACTCCTCATTTGGAATTAGATACGATAATGGACTCTAGGTACGCGATGGATATATCGACAGAGCGTGATTTTTTGAAAACTTTGATGGCTGTCGTTATTAGGTCCTTATCGGACTTGTCACGATTCTGAAATTATGTCACCGGATCGGTATCAAAATACCGGCGAGAGAGAGAGAAGTTGGGCGATGTAATAATCGCTATATTCGTTCTTTTAAGCGTCTCTATTATTCACAGTAATTTAATATACGTCAAGAAGATGACGAGAGGTTATCATAGCAGACAATTAATTCGTATGAATTTAGCATCTATTTGCACGAAGACGAGAAACGATTATCTTAGGTGAATTAATTAAATGTAAATTAAACACATCATTGTATTTGCGAAGCAAACGGATATAAGATGTCCGATATGCAATATCTCTTCCACAAATCATCGTCTTCGTATCTTGCTATCCTTTTCAAATATTAATCCCATATTAATACAATTTAACACGAAGCGGCAACGGCGGCGTGCTCGTCAAATCAATTATCTCAAGGAAATATCGGAATAAACTAATATATTATTCAACGTGCGCGGTGTCGTGCAGAAATTCGCGATAATAGCTCGCGCTTGAAGCTTTAATTCGCCGTAATATATCGATCGATTATTCTGCCAGGCAAATATTCATACGTCGGTCGGAAGCCGGCGGCGGACCGTAAGAACAAGTCGGTTCTCACGCGAGGACATGCATTTCGAGCATCGCGCGGTCGCGTTCGTTCGCCCGTCCACCATGTCGGACGAGTCCTCCATGACAGACGTACCAGGATCGGGCTTTTCTTCTGCCCGCTGTACCGCGCATTAATTACATCGCGGTTGTCCCGGAGCATGACAGAGACAAAGATCGCGGCAGCGAAATGGACTTGCGGACAGCGCTTAAATGGACTGCGAGAAGGAGGATATCGTGAACGAAGCGAATTAGCTACCTCATACATAGTTTATTAACAGATGACACGCACGTAACGCAAAAGGATGTGATATAAAATAATTATAAATAGCAATAATATAGCTTTATTGAGAGAGCGCATTGTTAACGGTATAACGGAACTCGAATAACAATAGCGGACGTAAAGTTTTTTTGTTCAATTTATATTCACAACATAGTAGGTCGTTCATAAAATAAGGTATGAGCATCTTTACAGTTTTGAATGAAAATGAAACTCTTAATGGTGTTAGTGAACTGTCAATGGTCTAAGACTACCGTATAACACTTCAAAGTATCATAATATATATTATTATTTATTCTGATATTTATATCAGAAAGACCGAAAATAAAAAATGTTACTTTATTTCGTAAATAACTAATATTTTTGAACCTTGATTAAGATGTTATTTTTCGCAACAAATTCTTTGCAGTCTTAACGAGAGAAAGGGTTCTCACAATTAGATGCTTGTTAGCATCAAGTATTATTAAATTGATTTTCAATTTAATATAGTGATATTATTTTTTGTTCAACTTGGATATTTGAGACCGAAAAGTTATTCGGCGCGCAGTTTCGTGAACTTAAAAATGTAAAATCACACAATAAATATTAGTTCAAGATCTAGCTTTGGCCTATTAGTTTAATATTAATCGTTTAATATTAATATTTTTAAATCATCTTTAAAATACGCTGCTGAGCGTATTGCGCTCCTGCACATTTGAAGAAAAGACTTTGACCATTTCTTTTTCACGACTCCGAATGATGCACGTATGCAGGTATGCGCAGCGCACGGGCAATGAGAGAATACGAGAGATGAGACTCGTATACTCGAGAGCAATGGGTTTTGCGAGAACGATTCGTCGTCGTCGTTGTCGTCGTTGTCGTCGTTGTCCTCGTCTTTGTCTTCGTAAGCGAGACACGCGTGTGTCCCCCGTCTCTTTGGCTGCAGGGAATGTTATCTGGCTGTATCGTGCAACGGTTTTCATTACCATTCGTGCACGGAAGGCCCGTGGATCGCGGCCGGCACCCTTGAAAAACACGATTTGATTTATTACGAGTCGCATAGCCGACGTCGCGCGATGTCGTGCGCGTTCGCCCTTTCTGCTTTTTAAACGCAAAGTATGCCCCGGACAAGTGTACGAGACACTCCGCAATGCGTAGATCTTGTCTGGGTACTTTACACGACATATGTATCTTCGGGGTAGCTCTAAAGCATTCAGCTGAGCGATTAACCCTGCTTTGTCAAAACAATTTATTACATTATCCTTGAAATAATAATTACAGTACTCGAGAATGCATACACAGGATATTCCGCGAGGGGATTGACAAACATTGTGAAATGTGTTCTCCATTAAAGAAACAGTTTGGTAATAGTAATCAGGCTAAATGATCATTGCTAGCTTTGATGAAATAATTTTAATTAGATATTTAGTAACTGTGTAATAATTGACTGTATTTAATTTGAAGTATTAATTATATTAATAAAATATTTAATTAAAATTATTTATAAAGCCTGATTATTATTACCAAATCTTTTTTTAAGCAAAAAAATTTCTATACATTATGGGTCGAATCAACTCATTATTAGTTCGAGAATTATGGATAATTTTATTAATATTGTAACAGGCGAAAGGTACTACACATTTATAACTTTTATTAGATGAATTTTATTATTTTATTAATTTAAATTTCTCCTCGTAAAATACTCCGTATGTGTGATTACAATAATGTGATAAAAAATTACAAGTATTTATTAATTATTTATTTCCAAGAAAGCGTTACTAATTTTTTAATGTAATAAAAGAAACGAAAGATTTACATAACTCATAAATTGTATGAAGAAATTGCACCGCGTCGCGTCAACATTCTATCATTGTTGTGCTATTCTTTTAAGCGTCGTAACAATATATTTCGCCCGAGGATATACCGTTGCGGTTACGTTTGTCTATTATTACGAGGAATTTCCGATCGAGATTGGTCCCGCGGAGATTATCGATAAAATTAGGCCAGGTGGATCCCTTGACCGCCGTCGCTGATTGATGATCCATGCGGAGAGTTTAGCGCGTCGGAAGTGCCGATAATTTCAGCCTGGGTGCTGTCCTCGTTATTACGGAACGATCTGATATTCTTCTTTTTAATGTGAAGAGCTGTTCGATCAATATACTTAACGGCCACCCAAAAACCGTGTCGATTAATCGCTGGCAGGCGACTTCAACCTTAAGCACAAGCGACATAAATGTTTTTATACAAACATCACGCAATAATTGCATTTTGCGGAGACAATATGTTCGCACGGTTTCTCTCTTTCTCTTTCTCTTTCTTTCTCTCTCGCATAATAATATCGCGCGCCGTTATCTGAGCGCGATGGTCGATTTTCTTCCAGCAAAAGGCAGCTTGCAACGTCCGCTGCGCGTTTCTCCCTCCAATTTAAGTACTTCCCTTGTGTTCTGTATCTACCCTGGATCTTACATAAGAATATAAATGTAGCCGTGCGCCGAACTGTTCGGGACGTTGCCAGCGGTCAGAGGATCGATTTCCTGGTAAACGTGAGTCGGGTTGCCAAACGTTCCTTATATAATTTATTATGCGTCGTTGTTTATTATCGCGCTTCGATCAAACTATATGTCTGCATCAAACGTCCGGCGCCGCAGTCGTAAACGCATTTTAACGAGGTGAGCAACTCCATAACAGTCATATTAATGTTACATATTATAATTTAGCGCGCAAAAAATGAAATAATAATTCAATTCTTTACGCATATTTATCGAGGGAAAATTATTTATGGTCACATGATCAGATTAATATTTGTTCTTTGAGACATAGGGAAAAGTATAAATGTTTTCCTCGTACTGATTCAAGAATGAAGTTGTTTATTGAATCTCTCTCTTTCTCTCTCTTTTTTTCGACAAGATCAGTGCTCTCGAAGGCTTAGGGCGGAAACAGAGCATCAACCCCGCCGTCGCTAACTCTTACATTTGTCACTCTGTTAATCCCTATTAGATCAGGCCGGATTTCAAACCCGTTCTACCCCTCCCGGCTATGTGCTTTTGCGTGGCAAAGAGTAAGCTCGTTTGAAAAGTGAGCATACCCCGCGGGGTCGTGTCGAACACTGGAGAGGAGAGAAAAGGCGAGCGTGTGTGCGTGCGACAACGAAAGGGGGGCGTGAGGAGGGAGGGAGAAGATACCCTCGGGTCTCACTTTTTAGTAGAATACGACTAAGGTTAAATCGATCTTTTGTGTCGAGTGAAAATTCAATCTCGGCGAATTCTCGCATTTGTTTTCTCATTAATCCATCTTTACGGCAATCAGATCGAGGAGACTTGGTTTTTTTTCTGTTTTTTTTTTTTTACTTGGACTATCATAACACATCCGGATCTTTCAGTGAACGATAACAATAATTTCTTAATCTCTTATAATATCTTTCCATAATTCAATGTTTTTTTTCGATGCTTTCCTAGTCCAACTGCAGGATCACTGCTGTCTAATAGTGTTTTTGAAAAGGTTTCTGGATTCTAAAAGATCTGAAAAATTTCTGATACACTCTCCTAACATTCCAAAATACGATTTCACAATTGTTTAATCCGAAACGTTTTTCATTTTTTTTGTACGAATTCGAATTTGAAACAAAATAATTGAAAATTAAAAGTTAATAAGACAATCACACGTATCTTTGAAACAATAGAAAGAGTGAGAGGCTGATAACGAGTAAAAAGAAAGTACTCGCTGTTAATTAAAATTTATACATTTCCAATTAATCATTAAATTTAATCATTAATAACTTCTTGCGAATAAATAAACTAAGACACATACATTCAAATAAATATAACATATAAATAGATATAACGGTTGTGTCAAAATCATAAAAAGGGTTTTACACATCAAAATTTAATATGTCAATCGGAAAAATTATAAGTTAATAGTCTGCGGAATTCGAGTGATAAATGCTGAATTGTTAATGTACAAAACGGGATGCATGACTGATTTTTGCCTCACGAGAATAGTTCGAATCCGCTGATAAAAAATGTCAATAAATTGTCAAATGTGGTCAAGTAAATTGCAAATTGAAAATTTGTCTGAGTCTTCAAATTCTCGTGGTGGGACTACAGAGGGATATTTAAAAAGAAGTTGCATGATTTTTAACGAAAGGAAAGGTGCAATCCACTTGTGGCAAGCGATTACATTCGGCAAGCGTCGACTCTTATCTCTCGTTTCTTTTTCTCTTAGCGTTTGACTGGCCCCGAGAAGAGACACCTGATAAGGCCATCGACCTTGATTACGAAAGCTATCGAACGCTGAGGAGCGTCCACTGGCGCGCTTGGGTTACGTGTCCTTCGGCTTGTCCGTGCGAAACGGACAAGCTGCAGACGGACCAGCGACACGTCCTAATACCCATCGTGAGTTACTAATCCTTTAAACGGATTACCAATTAAACGTGTCGCCCCGCTTCGTAGACCGAGATGTACAAGGGAGCGCGATAGTCGCGAGGGCCGAGGAGAATTTAAGGACAAGGGGGGACGTGGAGGGAAGAGGGTGGAGGGGCTCGTGCTAAGTTTGGAACCTGACTATTCGCGGCGCGCGAAGAGGGTAGGTGAAAGGGGCGAGTGGAATCGGCACCGCACTACACTGCGAAACGTTGTGTTCCGTAACGGGTGTTACGTTTCAAATCTCAACAGAGAGATCCGCTTAAGCGCGCGCGTATACAGCTGCCAAGCGTTGTATATTTGCTGTCATGTCACAAAACTCGACACTGCCCATCACGTCGTTATCATCTCTGTTACTCGCACGACACGATCTCACTCCTTCGGTCTAACTACATATCTCCACGGCCGTCTCTTTCTCTCCTTCTTTCCACTTTTCATTTCTCTCTCTTTCTCTTTCTCTCTCTCTCTCCCCCCCTTTTCTCTCTTGTTGCTCTTTGTCATAGCCGAGCGCTAACTTGTTACATGACAGTTTTTATTTTCGTGATGTGAGGTTTCGTCTATAGCTTTGCACGTACACGTACGCATATACCAACCAGCTCAGTCCATCTGTCATTTATGATCAACTACCATCCTCCCGGGACGTCCTGGCAATACCTCTCTGACTGAGGCTGAAAGCCATCCGTCCAGGGACGTGAGTTTGAATTCGCGAGTCATAGCGCGAGCGAGCGAGCGAGCCGTGCTGAGCCCTGAGCCCTATCCCCGGTTGTATGTTATCTTCTTAAAGCTGACTCTGCTGACTCGTATAAATTTATTATGGCAGTCGATTTCTAAGAGATTGCATTGTGCGCGCGTATAAAGGGGATATGTACGGGTAATCTCGTCGAAAGAACAAAAATTCACGGCAACACGTGAATCGGCCGAGGGGAGTGCAGCCGAATCAAATCGGTATGTACACCTCGCCCGGCGTTTTGCCAGCGAGCGAGACGTAAAATACTGTTATGCGGATCAGCCGTGATCCCGTCAGATCGCAGGGATTACGTCCAAGTGGAGGGACGCCTTTCCAATTTGGCCCGGGCAAGAATGAAATCACAACGGAATCAGTCAGCGAGTAGCTGGCTGCTTTTCTGCGCGCGTACATAGGGCATTGCCGTCGCATCGAGAATCGAGATTTACAGGAGTACGCTACACGTACGACACGAGTCGTATGTACGTACATATTTGCGTCGCGACGATGCAACGGCGAATACGAATGGATTCCGCCGTGGAAAATATGTCAATCATACTCCGGGGCCTGGACCCCCGGCGCGTGCACGCTCCGTTTGACATCGTCTCGCATCTGTTGCGGGAACCTATCGAGAGCCCGGCTTTGTTAACGAGACACGCGCGTTGCGCTTTACCGTGTTACCGAATAATACGTCGCCTGTATAACGCCGCCGACACGATTATTCGAGTTTGAACCGCCGGAACAGCGATCTCTCGAATGTTGTCGTCGCCGAAACGTGAAGATCTCTCTCTCTCTCTCTCTCTCTCTATATATATATATATATATATATATATATATATATATATATATATATATATATGTACCAGTAAAGCGCCACAAGCAAGTATACGTCGTGGCAAATGTCGCGGCGATGTAGATTGTCACGTAAACGCTTGTTAACGCGTAAAATGAAGGCAACGGTAAGAGAGACGTCGGAGGATGGTGCGTCGGTTTTGAGCGAAAGTCATCCGGTACGACGAGCAATATGCCTTATCGTCGTCGCCAGGCGACGCCTTGCTTGGCTCGCGGCGTTGTACGGTAATCGCGGTGACTCATCATACGTCAGCAATCAATCAACTAAGCTCGATCGGTCGTGAGATTGACGGAGTAAAACCGCACACGTGCCATTCACGACAACGACGGCCGCAGATTTCCAATAACGATACTTATCCGGTGCATTTATTAGAGGTCTTATCGACAGCTGAACGAGACTGCCCCGCCATGAATCATAAATGAAATATTATTAATTATGGACTTTAATAAATTGATGAATTAGCATGGTCATGTTAAAGTATTATCCCGAGATCTGATATCGCTATCGATTACGTCGAAGATCTCCTCGCCAGTCTTGGTACCGCAGCTACTGGCAGAATGACAAACACGCTGATGCACGATTAAGCAACATGAATATTAATATGTTTCATATCTTATTACCTTTACAAAATGTTCGATATATTATTTACATTAATAGTTTTATAAAAATTTTGTCTCTTAAATTATTTCGTTCCACGTGACGCTCGAAGGCATTCTAAAGTCATCCTGTTTTTTGACAGAATATTTTTCCAGCACACTTTTTCTAATTGCCTTTACAGATTAAAAAAAACTATTTTACAATTAATTTATAAACACTAATACAGTCCAAATTCATCGATTTTATATCGAAAACGAAAGAAATTTAAAAAATTAGATCTGTTTCACCTACTCTTAATCGAATATAGCGTTTACAGGTATCAACGTTATGCCAATATTTGCTTCATACAAAAATTCTTCAATGTATGTATACAAAATAAAAATGGTTCGGAAATGCGGGTTACACAAAAATATAATATTGAGTTCTTAAAATTACGTTTAAGTACTTAATATGAAAGATTAGTGTGCTTGTGAAAATTTGTATATACGTGCAATATTGATGTAGTAGTATGTAGTAACATATTGACGTTTCGTAAATCGTACGCATGTATTGTACGTATCGTATTTGTGTAAGGACGTTGTTCAGTTGGTAAAACTCGCGACTTTAGCATCCTCTTAATCTATTAGAAGTGTTTGAGCTATCGATATATTTAAAGTCATCGAAGAGAACGAGATGCGTCACGGTGATCGCCGTTGCGTACCTCTGCTGGAAGTTCTTGTGGGAATTGAAAGGTGATAAATGGTTCTGCGGCTCGATATTATCTTAAGTGACAAAGTCACGCACGCAGGCCAGCGTTCGGTTGGTTCATACATGTCGTAACTGCCAGAGTATCGTAACGCGACGAGTGTAGGTGATCATCATCGTCGTTGTCGTCGTCGTCGACGTCGTCCTCGTAGTTGGGAGGACGTTAGTTATCTCTTTGGACTCGCGGAGGTGAGGCGAGAGCAGGTCGCCTGAAAGAAGCGCTTAACGAACTGACGACGACATTATTGTTGTTGCCGGGACCCGGACGGATTCGGCCGACTACCCGTTCCCTTTATCGGATGAAGCCAGAAGGCAGACCTCGCCCGTTTGTCCTCTCCCTGCCCCTCCCCCACCCTCTCTCATCCTGCGGCGATTTTCTCTCTGTCTGCGCCCTTTCGCTCGTTCGTACGGGAAGAAAAACCGTGGGTACGACGAAGGGAAAGCGGAGAAGGAGGAGGAGTGGAAAGGGACAGAGGCGACGAATCTCTCTCGATTTGACTCTAATGCCAGGGAGGGGCTTTAATTAACTCGCCGCTATCTTTTTCCTGGTCCGTGTTGGTATTTATTTACGTGTGCTCGGTGGCTTTAACCGGGGCCTGCGTTCCCTCGTTTCGATGTTCTCAGGAAAAGTCGTGCTCGTCGACGGTCAACGATTTTCCCAAGGATATCGATGTGTCTGACCTGATTGCGACCTGTTCTCGTCCACATGTTTTAGATTATACGCCTCTCGTTACGATAACATGACTGAGATTGCGCGATCACCATGTTTCCTGCCAGAAGCTTTTTATTAATATTTCTGTAATTATACAGAGTGCGTACGAGCTGTGAGAAGTATAATGAATTGCGACTCGCAAAGCTAAACTTGCAAACAACAGAGGTTATTAATTAATTTACGCGTATCTCATTTATTCGTGGTCCGCTACGCATCCTCGCGTGCGCGTTTCGGGTAATTAATTTTTACATATATATATGTATATTATTCAACTTCTCGCGAAACTTACAAGAGGATGTTTCGATAAGTTTGTAAGATTGTAAGTTTGTAAGACTCGAATACGAAAGGATCACTGTATGTATGTGTATATGTGTGTCTGTGTGTATTGCTTATAGTCAGCGCACACGGCGACAATACGATAGTAGCAATACTATCGTCGTCGCGGCGAGGCCATCTTCCTCTCGGATTCATTAAAGACTTTTATCGGGAGAACACAGGAGCGTCTATGTACCAATTCACTTAACGTAACCAATCTAAAAATGCTCATCAGCAATTTAAAGCGACGAGGGCTTCTCGAAGGACAACGGCGACGGGGGTTGGGCGGGACGAGCTGGGAGGATAGCGTAGTCAATGGGGTAGTCAGAGAAGAACGACGAGGAGAAGAGACTTTCGCGTGGCTCCTTCGGAAGGAACGGAAGGGGCGGTCGGTGGTGAACCGCCTCTACCACCGTGGCGACGCGTCTGCCTTCACGCGGCCAGGAATAGATTGGAGGGTAAAAGAAAAGAGAACGAGTAGCCAGGGGCGGTTTTGCGTGTAGTCCGACGAAACTTAATGTTGTTTCAGTTGTAATGTGAAACATCGGAACTTTCTCAATACGATTAATTCATCGTGCGTGGCTTTGTGCAAAAGTAAAGACTTCACGCTTTTGATTTGCGTATAATTTTATGAAACTAGGATAGAACAAGGCGAATCGCATCAATTTTTTTTATTGTATTAGTAAAAAAATAATAAAAAAATTAATTGTCTTATTAAGTTTTATTATAAATTTTTAATCTTTGCATCCTTGGTTTGAGTTTTATATAATAAAATAATATATAAACATGGTATTTTTTATTGCACACTGAAAAAGTCAAGAAAAGAAAATTGTTTGCTTTGTCTTAATATTGGAGACGAAGAGAATCGGTTTAAAAGAATTAAAAATAAGTATGATACTGAATATGAATGTGATACTG
This sequence comes from Solenopsis invicta, assembly GCF_016802725.1. Classification (NCBI taxonomy): domain Eukaryota; kingdom Metazoa; phylum Arthropoda; class Insecta; order Hymenoptera; family Formicidae; genus Solenopsis; species Solenopsis invicta. The sequence goes on along the minus strand of NC_052672.1, from coordinate 10,014,141 downwards.
AATCACACGCAATACGGAATTGTTGTCTATTGTTTCCGCTGCAAAAGGAGCGAACGGAAGTAACTATCACGATAAAACAGATCGTATGAAATAAAAAAAATCTAATGATAACTATCTCAAAACTTGTAACGATTCGAGTTGCTCTGTGATCCGTCTACCTTAAATGATCATCGGGGAAATATTTATAAACTTTCAAACGTTATTTATATCATATGTTTGTAAAAAGCAAATAAAGCCACCTTGTTTTCGTTTCCTTTTGTCGCGTTTTTGCTGAATATTTTGAAAATTGTTAACTTTAGGTTCTTAGAAGTTATCATCCGCTACTGCGACAAGCGGATGACGTGAAAAAAGAGAGAGAGAGAGATCCATTTACGAAATGCTCATCGACCGTCGTGGGCTTTTTTCCGGATGTAGGGTGTATTCCGCCCCTCACTGTAGTCGAACCACCGAAGCGAGTGAGAGTGAGGAAGGGAGGGAGGCAGGGTGCTTTTCGAGAACGCGCGGAGGATTACTCTGATTCGTTTTGGCTTGCAGATTTCGCCTTTTCCAACCGCCCCGTGCCCATCAGCGTCCTACCGGTGATTTCGCTACGCGGGGGGTGGGAATCTCGAGAAACGGGGAGACGAGAGGGAAGGCGTACAGAAAATGGTTGCCGGTATTGCGATAACAGCGAATAAAATTCTTCGATCTCAAGGCGCAAATGTAGCGTGCCGTGGAACGAGGCCACTTCCCGCCGCGTTAAAGAAGGAATTTAAAATCATCGGGTTTCTGAGAAAATTTCGATCTCTTGCGTTGGGAAAATTATTCGTTAGTATCGCAGTCGAATACGACGGGACTAGGCTGCAAAGAGCGAAACATCCGAGCGACTGAAATTAATAATTCCGTTCGTGCGAACAAACTCATAAATGCTGAATACCCTGTGCGCTCCGTAATCAAGACGCAAATGTCATTCGTCACGACGATACAGGGAGATAAGGCCATTGTCGAGTCTGCGGTTATCGGTTTTCTAAGAGGAAAGAGGGCGGCGGTCGCGGGGTGATGCCTCCGCGCGCGGCCGTAAATCATGGTGTTTGCATAAAATATTAATAAGTGACACGAGTCAATCCGGGATTAGATACAAGGGAAGTACGTTGCGGAGGGGTTTCTCCTACGAGACACTCGCGCGCGCCATTCTTTATCTATCTCTATTTTATTTTGTTTGCGTTGGCTTTTCCCACGAAGGGTCGAGCCGACCCGCCGCGCCGCGCCGTGTTTCGCGATACTCTCTTCGACAAATAGTAATAATGCGAATTGACACGTGACGCCGTTGTCGCAACAACGGCAAACATACCACGCTCGAGGAGTGATTGAGGGAGGCGTAGGTTACGCTTCGAGAGATTCGTTTGGGGATTTGAAAGATACGTCTTTTCTGTCACCTCGTCGCGGATCGATCGCAGATCGTTTACGATTTCGGCAGCGGAAATTGATGCGAAGGGGAGGGGAGAAACTCGAACGAATTGATTCGAGGTCTGTTTTTAAGGGTGTAGAAGAAAGACCCCTTTCGCAACGAAAATCCAAAAGAGTAACGTCCCAATTGAGAGCGGCTTTCGCAATGACGACGTGTGTAGGGTAATTGCGAACGGCTGTATCAGTGACCCACACTCTCCGTTCGACACGTGTCGCCCCGTGCGTTCTTGACGCTCTTATCTGGCGACTGCTTTACAGCGTCGGGGCTCGAGGCTCGGGGTATGCTTCCATTACTCGTAATAATATATTCTTATAACTTCGTACAGAGAGAGAGAGAGAGAGAGAGAGAGAGAGAGAGAGAGAGATCTCCCCCTTTCTCTGACGGCGGATAAAGCGAGACCCACGAGCGGGTACGTAGCGAGCGCGAGGAAGCGAGAAAGCATGTGCTGTGGCACACGCGTTTGTCAATGTTTGCCGGTGTCGACACCCACCTACTTATGCAAATCATTTAATTTAACCCCTCCCGCGTGCCGCGCGTATCCCGAGAGAGATCGTATCTCGAAACCTATTCGTATTCATTGCCTCGACGGTGGGGAACGCGCCGCGCCGCACCATGCCAAGCCCAGCCAAGCCAAGTCGCTCGACCCACAGCAGCCATACGATCGCGTTTCTCTTGTCGGCTACCATCGGGGCCGTGTTTATATCGACGTAAAGTTTTGCGCCACGCGTGCGTTACGCGCGTCGTTGCGCCCAAAAGAGATACCTGCGGAAATTGATGTAACTCCGATTTGACCGCGCGGCCATAACATGTATATGACACAAGCGTACGCAGGTTTACGACGTGACTGAAAAAGACGCGTTAACTTTCTTTTTACTGCAATTGTATTCCCGCATTTATTCGCACAAGAGGTGCCAAAGAGTCAACAAGAGAACAAGGATTCGGCAGTGTATTTTTTAAAAATAGAGTTTAATGTAATATTTTGTTTAATATGAGATTAGTATTAAAGAATACATATTAGTGCTTGCAAAAATAATTTTACAGAGTACGTACAGAAAAATATTTTAGTTTTAAGAAAACCTATTGCACAGTTAATTTACTTTTCTTCTTGTAAGTAATGGTTACTTTTAAGAAAGAATATTTTCTTAATAATAGTCTTAAAATATACTCAGCATTTAAAACAAATAATATTTATTGAATTAAATAAATAAATATTTACTTAATTCAATAAATATCAATTCAAATTTTTTCTGTATATTAATAAAACTCTAATAAATATTTGTGCAAAGGTTTGTTTAGATCATTTATTTATTTTTTTGTTTATTTATCTAAAACTGCAGCAAAGTAGTCATTTTTGCTGCAGAAACCATTACAAACCAAACTTTTTATTGTTTTCTTTTTTGCAGCTGGTTTTAGAACGAAATTTTGTCATTGATTAGGAAAAAAAGGAATCTCTGAAGTATTCCCTTTTTTTCTAATTAACGACAAAATTTTTTGTCATTAATTAAGAAAAAAAGATAAACCTGAGAAGCCTCGATTCTTAAATTTTGACAATTTTTAACTTGTATAGTCAAAATATCCTTTATTATGATGATTAAAAGAAGTTAATTTTTTCAGGGACAGAGAATTTTGAAGCGGGATACGTAAGGACCTGTAAAATTGGCGATATTCTGTTATGAAAAAAAAAGAACAAAGTTCCAGTGGCACTTTTCACAGTTCCGAAGTTTCTTATAAAAATAGTGAAGATTTCTGGATTTTTTATTTTCCCCTTCAAAAAAAAAACAAAAATGAAAAGATGCACTAACTTTGTGAATCTAGCACGACACCTCCTTCTCTAAAGTATGAGAAAATAAAGTACAATAAATATTAGTACATTTAACTAGAGTTCCAATTAGTACTACTAGAGTGCTACCGATAATTATAATTTAAAAAAAACTTTACATAATTAACATATTTTTTGCATTAAAATATTAAACATACCACGACATTTTGACAAAAAGTTCGCGCTACTTATTTATCGCAATTCTAACGACAGTTTTCATCAGTTCCATGCTATACAATCATTTTTGAAAATAGTTCCAATGATTGCATTTTTAAAAATAATTTTTGAATATACGAACCAGTACGGCACTTGGGCAAAAAGTGTCGTGCTGCCTATTTATCGCAGTTCAGGGACAGTTTCTTCGCCAGTTCTGCCGATTGCATTTTTTGAAATACTTTTTTTAATATACGCGTACCATAACACTTGAACACTGCAATAAATAAGCAGCACAACACTTTTTTCTCAAGTGTACCTCTAGGAAAATAGGTGTACATCGGACTACAAAACTTTAAGACGTCTGATTAAGACTTGAAGACATCACCGGATTTTACCAGACTACACGGACTGTTATGAACTTTGTCGGACTACATCGAACTTTATCAAATTACGTCGGATTCTATTAAACTTCGTGGGATTTCAATGAATTTCACTGAATTTCATTGGACTTTATGGGACTTTATTGGATTTCACCAGACTTTATTGGACTTTGTTGAACTATCATAGACTTCATCAGACTATGTTGGATTCCATTGGAGTTTGTCGGACTTCGCTGGATTTTACCGGACATTGTAGACTATGCTGGACTTTATTGGATTTCACCGAACTTTATCAGACTTTGTGGGATTTCATTGGAACTCATCGGATTTTATCGGCGTTCATGAAACTTTATTGGATTACACCAGGTTTTACGGATAGGACTGGACTTCATCGGATTTTACTGGACTTTATCGAACTTCGTGGGATTTTACCGGATTTCATCAGACTTCGTGGGATTTTTCTGGAATTTATTGAACTTTATCAGACTTTGTCGGACTATCATGGACTTCATCAGACCACATTGAATTCCAGTGGACTTCGTCGGACTTCTCTGGATTTTATCGGACTTTGTAGACTATGCTGGACTTTATTGGATTTCACCGAACTTTATAAGACTTTGTGGGATTTCCTTGGAATTCATCGGATTTTATCGGCGTTCATGAAACTTTATTGGATTACACCAGGTTTTACGGATAGGACTAGACTTCATCGGATTTTACTGGACTTTATCGAACTTCGTGGGATTTTACCGGATTTCATCAGACTTCGTGGGATTTTTCTGGAATTTATTGAACTTTATCAGACTTTGTCGGACTATCATGGACTTCATCAGACCACATTGAATTCCAGTGGACTTCGTCGGACTTCTCTGGATTTTACCGGACTTTGTAGACTACGCTGGACTTTATTGGATTTCACCGAACTTTATAAGACTTTGTGGGATTTCATTGGAATTCATCGGATTTTATCGGCGTTCATGAAACTTTATTGGATTACACCAGGTTTTACGGATAGGACTGGACTTCATCGGATTTTACTGGACTTTATCGAACTTCGTGGGATTTTACCGGATTTCATCAGACTTCGTGGGATTTTTCTGGAATTTATTGAACTTTATCAGACTTTGTCGGACTATCATGGACTTCATCAGACTACATTGAATTCCAGTGGACTTCGTCGGACTTCTCTGGATTTTACCGGACTTTGTAGACTACGCTGGACTTTATTGGATTTCACCGAACTTTATAAGACTTTGTGGGATTTCATTGGAATTCATCGGATTTTATCGGCGTTCATGAAACTTCATCGGATTTCACCAGGCTTTACAGATAGGAGTGGACTTCATTGGATTTTACTGGACTTTATCGAACTTCGTGGGATTCTACCGGATTTCATCAGACTTCGTGGGATTTTTCTGGAATTTATTGAACTTTATCAGACTTCGTCGGACTATCATGGACTTCATCAGACTACATTGAATTCCATTGGACTTCGTCGGACTTCTCTGGATTTTACCGGACTTTGTAGACTACGCTGGACTTTATCAGGTTTCACCGGACTTTTTCAGACTTTGTAGGATTTTATTGGATTTCATCAAACTTTGTGGAACATCATTGGATTTTACCAGACTTCACGGATAGGGCTGGACTTGATTGAATTTTTACTTTACTTTATCGAACTTCGTGGTACTTTATTGGATTTTACTGGACTTTACCGGGCTTCATGAACTATACTGAACTTTTTTGGATTTTATAAGATTTTACCGGACTTATAAGACTTCGTGGACTGTCATGGGCTTCACGGACTTTATAGACTACGCTGGACTTCATCGGACTTCCACGGACTATATCGGTTTTTATCGGCCTTTGTAGAACATCATTGGATTTTACCAGATTTTATGACCTACGTTGGATTTAATTGGACTTATAAAAAATTAATGTTTTATAAAGTATACTTGCGAAGTAATCCATCTTGTCTAGTTAGATTTGAATCTTACAAACAAGTACCTGCAAGATTCGTAATAAACTTATAAGTAATTTTAATATAAAGTATCGAATTTTTTACTAGTAAACCAACTGTAAAAATTAATTTATTAAATTAAAATATGTTGTACTGTATGATTACCGATAACTTATGCTGAACTTCACAGCATTTTTATTTTTCAGCATTTTTATATTTAGCATTTTTACTTTTCAGCATTTTTAATTTTCAGCAATTTGTTTTTAAGATACATTTTAGCATTTAATGCAAGGAGATAACTACTCAGAAAATAGGTTTAGATCGGATTTCTGACTTCAAGACTTTGGACCAGACTACACAGATTATCATGGATTTCATCGAACTTTGTCGAACTTCATTGAATTTCGCCAGACTTTATTAAATCTCACATACTTCATTGACTTATGTGCTGGACTTTATTGGACTTTACCGGATTTCAGTGGATTTTGTGGGGCTTTGTTGGATTTCACCAGACTTTACGAGAGGGCTGGACTTCATCGGATTTCACTTGACTTTACTGGACTTTCTGGGACTTTATTAGAATTCACCGAATTTTATTGAACTTCAAATTTTATTGGATTTTATCGGACTTCGTGGGACTTTCCTGGATTTTATCGGACTACATCGGATTCCATTGGACTTGGTCGGACTTTATTGGATTTTACCGAACTTCATGGACTTCGCTGGACTTTATTGGATTTCACCAGACTTTATCAGACTTTGTGGAATTTCACCGGATTTCATCGGCGTTCATGGGACTTTATTGGATTTTACCAAGCTTCACGGATAGGACTGGATTTCACCGAATTTTACTGGACATTATCGAACCTTGTAGGATTTTACCGGATTTCATCGAACTTTGAGAGACTTTACTGGATTTTACTGGACTTTATTGGACTTCGTCGGACTTCTTTGGATTATATTGAACTTTGTAGATTACGTTGGACTTTATCGGATTTTACCGGACTTTGTAGACAACGTTGGAATTTATTAGATTTCATCGGACTTTATCAGACTTCGTGGGATTTTACCAGATTTTATCGGCGTTTATGGGATTTCATTAAATTTCACCAGGCCTCACGGATAAGACTGGACTTCATCGGATTTTACTGTACTTTATCGAACTTTGTAGGATTTTGCCGGATTTCATCGAACTTTGTGGGACTTTAGTGGATTTTACTAGACTTATTGGACTTCGTCAAACTATCGTAGATTTCATTATACTACATTGGATTCTATTGGACTTCGTCGGACTTTATTGGATTTCATCGGACTTTATCAGACTTTGTGGGATTTTATTGGATTTTATTGGATTTTATCGGTGTTTATGAAACTTCATTGGATTTCACCAGGCTTTACAGATAAGACTGGACTTTATCGAATTTTACTGGACTTTATCGAACTTCGTGGGATTTTACCGGATTTCATCAGACTTCGTGGGATTTTTCTGGAATTTATTGAACTTTATCAGACTTTGTCGGACTATCATGGACTTCATCAGACTACATTGAATACCAGTGGACTTCGTCGGACTTCTCTGGATTTTACCGGACTTTGTAGACTACGCTAGACTTTATTGGATTTCACCGAACTTTATAAGACTTTGTGGGATTTCATTGGAATTCATCGGATTTTATCGGCGTTCATGAAACTTTATTGGATTACACCAGGTTTTACGGATAGGACTAGACTTCATCGGATTTTACTGGACTTTATCGAACTTCGTGGGATTTTACCGGATTTCATCAGACTTCGTGGGATTTTTCTGGAATTTATTGAACCTTATCAGACTTTATCGGACTATCATGGACTTCATCAGATCACATTGAATTCCAGTGGACTTCGTCGGACTTCTCTGGATTTTACCGGACTTTGTAGACTACGCTGGACTTTATTGGATTTCACCGAACTTTATAAGACTTTGTGGGATTTCATTGGAATTCATCGGATTTTATCGGCGTTCATGAAACTTCATTGGATTTCACCAGGCTTTACAGATAGGACTGGACTTCATCGGATTTTACTGGACTTTATCGAACTTCGTGGGATTTTACCGGATTTCATCAGACTTCGTGGGATTTTTCTGGAATTTATTGAACTTTATCAGACTTTGTCGGACTATCATGGACTTCATCAGACCACATTGAATTCCAGTGGACTTCGTCGGACTTCTCTGGATTTTACCGGACTTTGTAGACTACGCTGGACTTTATTGGATTTCACCGAACTTTATAAGACTTTGTGGGATTTCATTGGAATTCATCGAATTTTATCGGCGTTCATGAAACTTCATTGGATTTCACCAGGCTTTACAAATAGGACTGGACTTCATCGGATTTTACTGGACTTTATCGAACTTCGTGGGATTTTACCGGATTTCATCAGACTTCGTGGGATTTTTCTGGAATTTATTGAACTTTATCAGACTTTGTCGGACTATCATGGACTTCATCAGACTACATTGAATTCCAGTGGACTTCGTCGGACTTCTCTGGATTTTACCGGACTTTGTAGACTACGCTGGACTTTATTAGATTTCATCAGTCTTTATCAGACTTTGTGGGATTTTACCAGATTTCATTGGCGTTTATGGGATTTCATTAAATTTCACCAAACCTCACGAATAGGACTAGACTTCATCGGATTTCACTGGACTTTATCGAACTTTGTAGGATTTTGCCGGATTTCATCGAACTTTGTGGGACTCTACTGGATTTTACTAGACTTTATTGGACTTTGTCAAACTATCGTATACTTTATTATACTACATCGGATTCCATTGGACTTCGTCGGACTTTATTGGATTTTACCGGACTTTATCAGAGTTTGTGGAATTTCATTGGATTTTATCGGATTTTATCGGCGTTCATGAAACTTCATTGGATTGCACCAGGCTTCACAGAAAAGAACATCATCGGACATCATCGGATTTTACTGGACTTTATCGAACTTTGTGCGAAGTAATCTATCTTTCCTAGTTAGTTTCGAATCTTACAAACAAGTACCTACAAGATTCGAAATAATCTTATAAGTAATTTTAATATAAAGAATCGAATTTTTTATTAGTAATTTAACTTTAAAAATTTGTTAAATTAAAATGTGTTGTATTGTATGATTACCGATAACTTACATTGAACTTTACAGCATTTTTATTTTTCAGCATTTTTACTTTTCAGCATTTTTACTTTTCAGCATTTTTACTTTCCAGCATTTTTATTTTTCAACATTTTGTTTTTAAGATACATTTTAGCATTTAATGCAAGGTAATAAAAACCCAGAAAATAGGTTTACATCGGACTTCTGACTTCAAGACTTCACCGGACTACCGCGACTGTCATGGATTTCATCGAACTTTATCGAACTTCATTGAATTTCGCCAGGCTTCATCAAATTTTACATACTTCATTGACTTATACGCTGGACTTTATCGGACTTTACTGGATTTCAGTAGACTTCGTGGGACTTTATTGGATTTTACCAAACTTTGCAGACTAGACTGTATTTTATCGGATTTCACCGGAATTTATCGGACTTTACGAACTGTCGCTAGATTACACAGATTGTCATGGATTTTATCGAACTATGTTGGTCTTCATTGGATTTTACTAGACTTCATGGACTACGCTGAACTTCATTCGACCTTTACGGAGTTATGGAGTTTATTGAACTACGTCGGACTTCATCGTACTTCATCGGATTTCATCGTGGATCTCGCGGACTATCATCTGACTACGCCGGACTTTATTGGATTCCATTGGAATATGCCGTGCAATATTTTAATATTGTATTATAATATTAAATGTTCTCATAATAGGCAGCACGACACTTTTTGTCCAATTGTCGTGTTGGCTTAGTTCGTACATATTAAAAAATTATTTTAAGAAATACAATCGCCGGGATTATTTTTAAAAATAATTTTAAAGCATGGAACTCTTCCATAACTGGCGAAAACTTTCGCTGGAATTGCGATAAATAAGCAGCACGACCTTTTTGCCCAAGTGTCGTATGTTTAATATTTTACTACAAAGAAATGTGTGAATTTTTTAAATTATAATTATCGATAGAATTCTGATAATACTAACTGGAACTCTTGTCAAATGTACTAATATTTATTGTTTCCGTGTACTTAGAGAAGGAAATGCGTTAGATCGCGAAGTCAAGACGTTTTTTAATTTTTGTTTTTTGGGGATAAAAAATGTAGATTTTGTTATTTTTATAAGGAACTTTGGAACCATGAAAAGTGCCATTGGAACTCTATGTATTTTTTTCATACTAGAGAATGTCATGCCAAGTTGTCACAGATCCGATACGTAAGGAGCAGCCTGTGCTACAGTGCTTGGTAAGTCTTCCAATTTACACAAAGTATTAGTTTGCTTGTATTCTATGTTTAAAATGTCAAGACGGATTCCAATTTTTTATTCTCAATTATTACTAATCAAATGTGGCAGAGAAACAGAATATTCTCGGTTTTATCGGAATTAAATTGATCGTGAATTTAATATCAGTTTTTTGCCAAGTTTTTTATTAAGCGAAAGATGAATTTCCAAGCATTTAGAACTGGAAATTAAGTGAAAAACAATTTTACCATTTGTCAAAGCGCTCAGTTGAATGTTTAGCTACGCGACAAAACGCGTAAGGTCAGGATTGAGCGATACATCTCGTAGGATGAAAGACACGTACATATCGCGTAATATACAAGAGCGAACGAAGCGCGAAATCGCACGGCGTATAGATATATCGAATAAATGCGATGATTGAACGTGCGGTAGCAATACGATTTCATTACCACGGGTGGAAATCGGGAGTCAGCGATTACGATTGGCCGACGATCATGTTCGGCGCGCCCAACGGCCGGTCGTGAACATCGCGGAATGACGTATCGGTCGTGCGGTCGTTTTAACCGTTTTAACGGCCCGGCGGAAAACGAGTGTCGGCAGCCACGCCGAAAGCCGTGTACACACACTCGTGACCGAGGCCGGACGGATGCAGCAACGATATGATATCGATTCCAATTCGTGCCAATTGAATCGAGCGAGCGAGCGAGCGAGAGAGAAAGATAGAAAGGGGGGAAGGCAGAGTAAGCGCGCGCGAGAGGGGCTTTGGCAGGACACTGCTGAATTAGTAGCATTGTTAATGCAGTAATCGAGTGCTTCATCGTTGGATGATTCCGGCGCGCGGGGTAAAGTGCCACCGGCCACGCCGGATGATGAGAGCGGGCGGGTCGAGTGTGTGGGCGCATGCACGTATATACGGATATGCGCGCGTGTGCCCACTCGTGTGATACAACGTGTCGTCATTCGGCTAAACCTGTATATTGATGCCGGGCGATGGCAAAAATTTCGTCGCAGATGCGGTAATTGTCCCGCTGATGGAAATTCGACGGGCATTAAAAACGCGAATACGCGCTGATGATTTTTCCGACACGACGACGGACGCGGCGCGACGCCGACCGATTGATTTGCGAACCTGGATTCGAGTCGTGCGCAAAGTACGCAAAATCAGACGAGAGGAGTTCACTCGTAATTTACCGGTGCGATTAAAAAAAAAAAATTTGTTCTATCTCGACTGTACTCATAATTCGTGTCAGTTGGAGAACGAAATGGAAGCGAGAGTTCTATAAACGTTTCGCGTGCGTGTATCCATGTAGACGACGCGCACCCGCCGTTTTGTCGCCGACGTTCATTTGTTTTTCCGAACAATATGAAAAAAGAGCATACGGAGGGTGCATTGGCGTGACTCGTGCCGACGATGAATGGAAACAATTACAAAAGTCAGCAGCGCGATTTTTTTCTCTCTCTCAAAAAAATTATTTAACGGAGCGAATTTTAGAGTATACAACAAAAGCGAACCGTGCTTGTGTATGGAATGGTGTTTATTTTATAAAGGAGGGCATATAAAAAAATAGCCAAAATTGGCAGAAACTGAACAGAAATCTAAAAAAAACATTCTACAGAGTTTCTTGATGTATATGAAAGAGAAAAATAATATTTTAAATGGCGGAAAGTGTGGGAAAAATTGCTGTTAACAATAAAATGTCATATAAATTATAATATTTAATGTATACGTGACATTATGTTTCAATTTTTTTTCTAAAGAAATTTTTTCTAAAGAAATTTTTTTTAATTACTTTTTGTTTAATCCAACTGAGGGAGGATACGGTGATACTGATCTCATTTTTTTTTGTTTTTTTTTATTTTATGTTTTTTAAAATTATGTTTTATTTTGTATGCATTTTTGTTTAATCTTTAGTATCAAACATTTTTTAATTTGTAACATATAATATTATTAAAGTATTATAAGATTATAGTACACATTATATAATACATTATATTTTTGTTTTATTCATTAAAATATATGAAAATTAATATTCATTAGTCTCAGAAGATCTCTTAGAAGCATCATTAAAATAGTTATTTAAAAAATTTGATTTTTATATACTTTAACAATAAGAAATAAAATAAAAGATATACATCCTGGATCAGAAGAATGATTTTTAAAACATTGAATATTTTTTATTAAAAATTGCTGTTATGTATGCAAAATGCATCAGCAAATGAGCGTAAATATATATTTTAAAATATACAAGTCTGATTATATGCAAAATAAATGAAGAAAATTGAAACATAATGTCTCTTATGTATTACGCTATTTTGTATGATATTTTATTCTTATCTTCAGCGATTTTCTCTGCACTTCTCAGCGTTATAATAAAATATTTTTTTTTTTATATACATCAAGAAACATCATGGAATTAGTTTTTCAGGTTTCTGCTTGGGGCCAATTTTTAATACATCATTCTTTCGATCTCATTGAAGTTTGTTTGATTTCTGATAATTATTTTTGATAAAATTCTTTGACTTTAAAAAACGATTATAAAAAAGAAGGCAACGCGATGAACTCGCAAAAACTCTTTACAAATTGTTTCGATCAACGTATGTGCATCGTCGATCTTCAGCGATCTATATCCGATTTTCCTCACGAAAACGAAAACGATCTCGCAAAAGCACCCGGGAATATGCCAACTGCAATATAGTCGGAGCGCGAAATGTATAAACGGCCGCTCGTGTATTCATGTACTCGACGTGTACCCGCCGTTTGTCGTCACGGCCGACGTTCATTCGTTTTTCCGGCCGAATGAAAAAGCCAGGCGGTGCACATAGCCGCGCGATCTGCAGCGCACACCCCCGACGCGACGCCCGAGTTTGTGTACCGTGGTGGGTGGCGACGCGACGCCCGGCGTCGCGCTCGCTCGCTCGCTCGCGCGTCTAGCCCGTTTGTCAAAACTCTTTATTGCCGTCCTCCGGGCGCTGTATTCAAAGCGAGGACTCGAATGTACACCGGTTGGAAAAGTGCGCCGCTTCAGTTTTATACATATATAACGCGCGCGGTTTGAGTTTTATGATTACCCGCGCGCGGCGAGAAAATATGCGACAGGACACGTCGACACGTACATGTTTTGCCCGTTTTTTCCGCTTCCCCGCCGTCCAGACCTGTCTCCGCTCGGGCTCTTCGAACAGCGACGCGGCCGGTTCGCGTAGCGGTCCCCGAAGAGATCCGCGTTGTCAAAAGCGGACCTGCCAAGTGGCCTTTTTTTCAGCTCTCACCTCTCGCGATTTCCACATCCGCTCGCTTCGATTTCGGCCGAATGCGGAAATCGCTCAGTTTGCGCAGGAAAACATGATTTTAGGCAAGAAATCCGCGTGTTGCTATTCGGCGAGAGTGTTGTCGTTATCTATATAAAATTACCTAGATAAAGAAATAGTTTTATCTTATCTGTGTCTAGATTATTATAATGTATATTATCTGCATCTTTATTTTGGATAAAAGAAATGTTTTTTTTTTTTTTTTTTTTTCGAATTATCTGAGATAATGTGAACAATAACGAGAACGAAGTATTATCTTTATAACTTCAATCTCCAAGTTTTCGTTTATCCTAAGAAGAAAATATTTCAAAGATAACAAGGTTTAACGGTTTATTTATCGCGAGCGATAGTAAACATAATTCATACATGTAGATAGAGATTTATCTTTGCTCGTCACACGCTATTCGTTATCATCGATGTTTTGGCCTCGAATGCAGAATGCGTACTGCCGCGCATATACATCTTGCGTGTTCATGAATAAAAGCGCGAGTATGGTAGATACAGCACGAGGCATTAGCCGAATAAAACAGCCGTAATACCGACTATGTTGAACACACCGGGAGGTTGTGGCGGAATTTTTGTTTCTATAACACTCGCGGTTATAGCAGAGCCGCAGTAAATTTTCATTTTTTTTTCCACCTGCACACTTTTGCCGCGAGCAAGCGTCTAGTTATAACTTTGCTGCCGTTAAATGTTTCGAATAATTAACGAACAGCATCGTAAAAACTATCGTATTAAAACACGACGCGATAGCCATTTGTATAATTCCAAGAGCTACATTTTTTTTTTGTTAACATATAAATTCTATTTTAAGAGGAATTATTCTTGGCGTTCTATCGAGAGTGCGCGGGGCAACGGAAATTAGCGATACAACGAGGAGAGGGAAAATATTATTACAGTACAAAAGACGAAGGAGATTCGTGTAAGCCTAAGTGTTGCTCCATTCCGTAATAAAATAGCTCCTTTGTGTCGTCTATCTCTCACTCCCTTTCTTTCTCCGCTGCTCTCCCGCGAGTACGTATAACTTTTGTGACAAGGAAATCCTGCACGCCCCTTAGGTGCTCCCGCGTGTTCGTTTGTGTACATAATACATATGTATGTATTGAAAGGATTTGGACAAGAACTCGCGTGTCCTTTCAAGCAAAAGGGGAACGAACGTCTGGGTCCTGAATGGCAGAACGAGAAAGTAGACTGACACCTTCGGAGTCGCCAAGCATGACGTGTCTTCGAATTTAGAACGCCGCGTTGTCGTCGGTTCGAACCTCTGCCCTTATCGCAACGTGATACGCGACAGATTCAATCCCGGATGGCGAAACGCGTTCTAAAGAGAATTTCAATGTTCATATTTAAATTTACAGTTTAACCAATGCGTTCGTAGCTGTTCTCGCATTTAATCTTTTGTCGTTCCTCTGTCTCTTTTGACACGCGGAAACCTCCAATTTTAATTCAATTCATCCGGCGATCCCATTCACTCCGCCGTTACCGTCTATCACGAGGCACATGTGATATCGTAATTTCAGTAAGATATCGTGGGAGAGAGTTGAAAGCGTAAAGGACAATCAGCGATTCGGACAACACCGACGGCGTTTGATTGTATAACGCCTGTTACGACACGCGCTGGCAACATCAAGAGTGCACCACGGCGAACCGGGCAAGAACGCTTAGCCGGGTGAATACACGATGTGCATTCTCTGCCGCACAGGGGTCGAACGCACAATGGGCATGAAATCCGAAAAACGGGGGGAGACTGCGGATAATTGGCCGGAGCGTTTGCGTAGCGTCAAATCGCGAGGTCAATTCGCTCGCATTGCGAATCTGGCACCCACTACCCTCCTCCTCGTACACACACACACACGCACACGCGCGCATCTCCGCGTCGTCGTCCGGCTCGCTCTTCAGCGGTCCCGTCGACGAAGGGGATGAAAATCGAGGTCTAGCCGGGAATATATATGGATGACGCGGTCATTCGCGCCGGCGGCGTCTCTGCATCTCGCGCGTACGATTGTACACGTGCTTTTGTGTACACGCTCGGATCGGCGAAAAAAAAATTCATTTTTTTTCCTTTCGAAGAGAACAAAAAAAGAGATGGGCCGGCCGGTCATTGTTAGACTTTATTCGAACGCATATCGGGATTCACCTGGGCTCTAACTCACAATGCCAGACAGGAAATGGAATTTCGATTACGATCGCTCATTGCCGTCGCGTATTGTAGAATCGGCTTCTCGGGGGAGTGATACGCGTTATAACGCTGATAAAGCCGGTACACGCATTTTCATGGACTCGAAATACATACGCGGGACTCGAGAACCTCGCTGACGACGACGTCCGACGACTTGATGCGCGGGCACGTAAACGAGTTTGTTTTTCATAACATGGCGAACGAGTGAAGCGCACGTTGCGCGCATTATTTATGAGATTACCGGAGATTATGGAAAGGTGGTCCTGATATCAAGCGGCTCGTTTCCAAGACCGATTACTGCGTCGCGCGTACACGTAAGAGAGGGTCGCCATATGCATACCACTTAATGCATTTTTTAGAATATTCCTCATTTGATGCTGTTTTGAATGTAAAGTTTGAAATTGTAGCTCGGTATTTCAGTCATCTATTATTACATGTTAAATTTTTTAATAATAACAAATTAATTTACTACCAGTTTTTCTACTATGAAAAATGTGATTTAGAAAATCGGTCCTAAAACGTACTTGTGTTCTTTTAAATCGTATTGTCTTCGAAAGTATTGAATTTATGAATTAAATTAATTAAAGTATAAAGAATCATTATTAACTAATATTAATTTTATTAATAATTTCTTGAAAAAGCGATCAAATTTTCAATAATTAATAAATAACAATAATGAAAAGATAAAAAATAAAACTGGCTTGAATTTAATTTTGTAATTGGCATGTACTTTTAGTCATAGCAATTACTAATTTTTTTATTATTACTTATCAATTTTACATTAGTATCATTTCTTTATAGTAAAATTTGTAGTGAATACGAATTAGGAACTTGATGGAATTTATAAAAATGTTGATTTAATTTTTATAATAATTTTATATGTGTATGTACAATGAGTATAAAATATTTTATAATAAGTTTTTTTTATGAAAACATAACAATTAAAATTAAAATTGTATAATTATGTTATTATCAGTTAAATAAGTTGATAAAAAATTTATATCAGATGTACCTGATTTTTTAAATTTCTTTCTATATTACTTATTTTTTATTTTTTTTATTATTTTTGTTATTAACTATTGCTCATATGAAGTAAAAATGTGAAATGTTAAAAATGTACGCTTTAGGAGATCGATCGGTACGAATTCGGCAACTTTTTCTTATTTCCAATGCTCCGGTGGTTCACCATCTTCTCAATTAAGAAATCATACAGCTTTGACGAAATTTTAATCGAATCTTGTTTGACTTTTATAGTTGGATATTTTTACCAGTGCCAGATTTAGCACACGATTCACTCGGATACGATCTCCCGTTTTTCCATATTCCCGAGTATACTTTATTCGGCGTGTCTCCCGTTCTATCACGCGTGTCTATTATGCGCCCATAGAGCCGCGAGAAAGATACACACGAGGGCGTCGGGCTAATCTGGCGTGCTCTTAGGGTGGATTCGCCGTGGTATTGCCACTCCGATAAATAAATCAACTCGTAAGCAGCCACCATTAGGGCTCTGCGGTGTGTACGCAATACTCACACCCCGCTTGCAGTACATACACTTCCTGCTTGGCATCTATCCTCCGCACTATATCTTCAGGTCCGTTTTGAATATCTCTCGCGGGAGTCGAGCTTCTCCTCGTAACTTTCGCACGCCACGGCTTAACGTTATTCGTTTACGTGCTCGTAAAAACAAACGGCCGCACGCGTTTTTACGCGGCGTTCGTGCCGTTGTACACGCGCATCGAATCGCGTCGACGCGACGTAACAGATAGCGTTGGTACACGCGAAACAATGTCAAGGCATTATATAACCGATGTGCGCAATAAAATGTGGTATCACGGGTTCTATCTGTGCGAATATGATTCGATCAGGTTTTACATTAAAGCTATGGAAATAAACGCCCGGTTCTCGCACGTTTTTATCGTTAGAGGTCATGGGTCATGGGATTTCGTGCAGTAACAGGGGCTGCAAGGGCTGTTATTAGATGCCGGGGCGATTAACGCAAGAGTCGCAGGGAAGTTTTCCCGTTTCAAGAGAAAAATTCTGTAGAGCTTTTCCCTACGCGAGAAATATCCTTTTCTTGGAGAAGAGAAGATTTTAGGACGGTTCAAGCAGAATAATCCCCGTCACCGTGCCGTCTACCATCGTCGACAAGGGTGGAAAAAGTGGATAACCCTGCTGGAAGCCGGTCGGCTAAGATGATGAATCTAGCGCGGAAGCACTTATGACGTACGACTCGGAAAAGCTTGGTAGGGTGACTCGTCGCACCCTGCAGCTTTGTTTTCCGCATCAGCGGCACCGCCCCCGGTTGGATTACCCGGGGTGATCAGCTATGAAATTAACTTGCTCGCCCCCACGCGCTCTGTCTCTCTATCACTTCCTGACTCTTTGCCTCTCTCTCGTCTATAAAATAACCGCCAAAAATTCTGTCGTGCTACCATTGCGATCAAATAATTGCGTAATCGCTTATGACAGTGTTTAATTTGTTCAATTTGAAAGATCGGAATTTTTAATATACTTCCAAATGTGCGCCTCGATATCCCCCTACTTATGGTTACTTTGACTTACGAACGCATGCGCGATTGCGTAGTTTTAATTTTTAATTACTTGTTAATTCATGTTTAAATAATAATTTTATTAAAATTTTTTTAGTTGAAGTTGGCTTTTAGTGCTGATATTTCTTGTGTGATTTTATGTACATTTTTAAGTTTATCAAACTGTGCACCGAATACATTTTTTTTAAATTTTGAAACACAGTTCTAAGTCGAACAAGAATAGTAATATCATAATATTAAATTGATAATCAATTTAATAACAATGATGTTAACAAGCAACTATTATGGCAATGATGACAATAAGAACCGTTTCGCCCAAATGTAAAGAATTTTTGTTATAACATACTTTCAAAAATCGAATCTACTATAGATTTCTTTACACTTTTCGGAACCTACGTTTTACTTTATTCGAATGTATAAATGTATAGCTATAAATATAAATATATTTGAATGTATAAGTATAAATAATACAGTTGACACTGAAAACGATTATAAATGAAATTATGGAAACTGCAACTATTTTTTTTCTTTCAGTGTGAATGTCAATTTAATATTGTAATATTACTATTCTCGTTTAACTTTAGATTGTGTTTCAAAACCGAAATATTTATTCACGCAATGTGAGTTTAAAAATGTATATTTAAATCACACAAGACATATGAGCTTTAATTGCAAGATCTAGCTGTGATTTAATGATTCATCTTTAATTAGTTGTATTTTCATATATTATTTAATATTTTCTTTATTGATATTTATTAATTTTATAATAATACTAAATATAATATATTAAAAAATGTATTCTTAAAAAAACAGAATGTTCTATCATTTAAATTGAAGAATCTAAATAGATTTGTAATAATAAAATAATTGTTTTTTATTACTAATGTTTAATTTATACAAAATAATACTATTAATACTTCAGTTTAGCGCATTTGATATAATATTGTCATTCGACATGCGACTAAAGTCTTGGAATGTAATCTCGTCGGAAGTAGAGAGATGATTTATAATCATTCAATTAATAATTTTCACATTTTAAGATATGCTCGTTATAAACTCGATTTACACACCTTGCACTTGAATACCCAATCTATACAGGTGTATGTATGCTTTCGTTATTTCACTATATGTTCCGATCGCGTCAGTTATTTTTAACGATGCTTTATCATCGCGCAACAGCAGCATTGTGCCTTTAAGCAAACAACGTCATGAACGCAAGGAGCATTCTCGGTGTCGAATGGCGTTGAATGGACGCTTAATTTACCGAGCATACCGTACATGAAAAATACTGTTAAGTTAGAATCGTGGTCCGGCTGGATCGGCCGTGGATCATCCCACCTCGGCTGATAGGGAAAAGGTCGCGTCATCGTTGTCGGGGGGGAACGAGAGAGCCTCCTCGATCATCCAGCACGTCGGCTGTATAAATATCTTCTTCCTGCCTATAAAAGATACCCGTAATTACGGCGCTTTCGAGCAGGAACACGTCCGGCACTTCTGCGAAGTCGATACGTCACAACGAGACGCCTCGTTGCCTCGGGGTTGCGGGGTGCATCGAGGGTAGCTGGCGGCTGTTTTGCCACCGATCTCCGTAGAGTCGCGGTTACGTTACTCGGATGAGATCCGCGGATCAGAGTCTCGGGCACGTTCGTGGTGGGGAATAAAAAAAAAAGGAGAAGAGACGGAGAAAGGCGGACATAATAATCCGTTTTGAAAAACTCGTGACGTGGTCGAAATTACTCCAGCATCTGTCTGAACGTCATGTAAGCCGAGCGAAATGTTTTCGGTCCTGTGTGGTCAAATATATTTGTTGAAACGAGTCGTGTATCCATCAGCATATATAATCCTCGATTCTGATATTTATCAGGCCACGGAAAATCGACATGACTGGCGTGCAACGCGTAAATAAAATACGACGTGAATTTTTAAAAGAGGACATTAGTGTCATTTATATTTTCTTAATAAAAGTTGATTTTATTCTACAAATGTATCTATAACGCATAATGATATATATATCTTTCTCTTTTCCGTTTGTTAGAATAGAACGACGAGCTTATTCGGTGAGAGCCGCGAGAATCCGTCGTATATATATCCGCGCAGCTGCCTCTCGGAGTTTGTATTATGCGAACACCATCTGCATCTTTTTCGTACGAATGTATGAATGCCGGATACACATCACACGTACCTACTGTGACATCGGCGTCAAAAGTTTTCGACGGAGCCGCTCGTGGATTCGAACACGCCCGGTGAACGTCGTTTCAACGAGATCGTCGCGCAATTTGGGAAACTTCTTTAGAATCTCCACCTCTCCCCTCTCGCGCCCGCACGGCTCCGAGAGGCAATTGCGCGAACTTTTTGATGCGGATGCTTTCGAAAGCCAATCTTGCGGCTTTGGGGTACCGTCGACTTCCAAACTGCTACTTTTTCAAGATCCTAGACTCCGTTCTCTATCCGTCTTACTTGTAATATAAACTTCCAAGAAGTCGTCCCCTTACCTTTATCGAGCCGTTTCGTCAGGATCTCTATATTAATTTCGCGTATTGATTTTATGCGAATAGGTCGGAAGAGTTAAGGGTCGGAAAGATTGCTACGCCCGACAGTAGTAGTATCATGATCGTAACCGTTTTCTTCGTGCTTCTCCGCGTCGCACAAAATCACCCTCCGCTATACACGTAGCGCGGAGAACGCTTTATTTCCGCATATTTGCTTAAGTTACGTATAACTCGCTCTTGATGGCACTTACTCAACTGAACGCACAGTTCTTGCTCGTTTTCCTCGCCGGGCTTGCAAGTGGCTCAACGCCGCGTCGAATTGGGGTAGGAGAGGTTACTTACGACGCGACGCAGGTAAGTAGCGATGTAAGTGGTTGTAGACAACCCGGGCCCAGGCGTCATAAGCAGCAGCCGCTGCCTAATGAAACTACAAATCTCCTCGCCCTTTAGGCACCACCTGTTCTTAGAGGGCCGACACCGCCCGCTCCCGCAACACGCGCTTGTGTGTGACACACGGGTTGCTTATGAGATTCAAGATTATTGCATCGTGTGTCAGTCCGTTGACACGCTGATACCACGGAAAGCGTTTCCTCGATGTGACACGTCGAGTAATTGCGTGCGATTAATGTTCACGTCAAATTTACATTGGGATCTTAGAGACGAGGGGAGGAGGGGGATTAAACATTGTACAGTGTTCTGTGACACTTTAACACCCGAAATTAAGTGCCCTATTCGCAACGTCTATTCTCAATTACCTGATGTGAATCCGTACAGAGCTTGCAGCAACATTGTTGCAACGTTGCAGCAATATTGCTACAAAATATTTCTGCAGGCTTTCGTGCTGTATGGAAAGCGACATCGGGCTTATATTTATTCGTTGTTTCTTGCTGTGCAAGATGATAACTAATTCTGAGCAGAAATATATGGCAGCCTCTAAAAATATATACACGACGTATCCAGCCGCGTGTCGAGTTCGTTTTGGGCTAAAAGTGGACGCAGCTCGTTTTGGAAATAGCCTCTTCAATTATTCGCGCCGCGTTCGAACACGTCCCTCTGTCTCTCTCTCTTTTTTTTTTTCACGACAGCAGAGAACGTTCACGCGCTGAAAGGGGTATGAAGGCGCACATATATTCCGGGCGGAAAACGTACGGGAGCGATTTTACGTAGCGACCGCGGAGTCCTATCGGCGCGACGCCGAATGGCGCGCACCAGTCGTTGTAAAACAATTATACGGTGTCGTCGGGCGCGCAATCGATATTTCATCAATTCCATTGTCATTGCCGGGCAATCCCGCGTGTCATGATTATTGTTTGCAGGCCGCGTGTACAATGAAAGCACCCGCTATTGCCGCCGCTGGTATGGAAGAGCGGTACAGGGGCTGTGGACACGGAAAGGTGGAAGGGGGCGGGCGAGGGGGGTGGCCTGATAAACTGCACCCATTATCAACCAACGATTTCGTACTTTTCACAAACACGTTCGTTCCGCGCCTATTCATCCTCTTTCTCTATCGTCGTCCCTTTTTCTCTTTCGTCCCCGCATGCATTCTCTCTCTCTCTTCTCCTGCTCCTCTCCTCTCTCTTTTTCTAGTATCCTCTTTCTCCGACCACCACGCTAGTTCATCTATGAACGTCTCTCCCTTGCACTCGCGTCGCTCCCACGTCCCTGCTCTCAACGCGGACACATTGATGTTTCATCGGGCGTTCCAGCTATCCATAAATAAATGCGCTTGTTACCTACACACAGCGGACTCACGTAAAGCGAATATCTACACGCTCGACATTAATACGCATTAACATCGGAACGGCGCGGGGAAGGGTGGAGCGGCGTTGTTGATGTACCGTCGGAAATCGCGAGCCGAGCTTGTTAATTCGCTCGACGTGTCACGGCCAGCGTCGGAACATTCAACGATAAAAATTACGCCGCGTTGTATTTTTTATTTTCTCTTTGTTTTTTTTTTACTGTTCGCGCTCCGCGTTCCTCTTTTTTGCAACAGAACGGACAACAACGATACGCGACCGTGGAACTGTACAGCGAAAACGAGGGAAGAGCGAGTCGATGGCTCGTAAAATGATTAATTGGATGAGTCCTGGAATGAGTCCGTTCCGGGATGTAGGTTCTGTTTGCCGCGAGGCACTAAAGGCTGTTTGCGCCGTTTCGCCGCGGTCGGCGGAAACGACCACCAGTCGTCGCGCGCTCGTCAATGGACGTCTCTGGTTTTAAGACACTTAATTCAATCATCATTTTCTCGCCGACAGCGCGCGTACCCGCCGGGATCCGCCTGAACACACGTCGTAAAAACGTTAACGCGATTGTTATCACCCTTGGTCGTTTCGCGTCTAAGATGACTCATATAATATCGAGTCCGGAGTACAATGGGAATTACCTCGCGCGCGTGAGCAACGTTCGATCTGTCAGTGTGCGAATGTTATTTCATACTTTATTAAGGGCGGAATAAGCTCGAGGACGATTTCACAAATTGTTTGTACACTCGCAGAAGATATAGCTTCATCGACCAAATAGTGTAAATCGATTAAAAGAGATATACCCGAAGGTACGGATGTACATTTCTCTTTTCTTTTTTTTTTTTAGTTAACGACGATCTTCCACGATATACACAATTCCTATAATTAAATTGCTACATACGCCCGCGCACGTAATGGAAATAATTAATACCTAGAGGCGAATGAATGGCGCAAGGAATACCAATTCAGCCGCGCTCGCAGTGTATGCGCAGCATTAAAGTCGTTGAATAATTCTCGCGGAACGAAGAGCGATGACGGGTAACGAAGATAAGAGGTGACGGGCCAGACAATCCGGTATTCCTACACTCGATTCCTCTTAGAGGAAGGGCGATGAGACTTGATTTTCTGCACGACGCTTGAAATTCTCGCGGCTCTCAATATCTCGTCGGCGTCGTCGTAGTCGTCAGTGCGGCACAGCGTCGCGAGACGCGCGGCATCAAATATTCAAGATTTTACCGATGGCGTCAGCCACGCCTGTCACACCTCGCGTTACACAGGTTCCCGATCCCCGCTGGTTCTGCCAGCCATTTAGCTGATTTAGCGGCTGCGAGAGTGGAACACCCTCCCGGTTTTCCGGCTCTCGCCGTGTTCCGCGTGCCGTGACACGCGAATCGAATTTGTCAAAGAAGCCGTTTTCCACCGCTACTTCTTCGTGGCCCGCGTCGCCGCCACTCTCTTTTCTCTCGCGTCAACGCTTTGTCCCAGTTGCTCTCTTCTGTCACACGGGAGATGAGCCCGAAGAATAAGGCAGCTGTCGACACGACGTTGCCTGATTCGTCAAATTTTGTTGATTTTTTTCCGAAATGGAAACAAGTGATATCACAGTTATGACGTCTTGTAAATAATTAATTTAAAAGTAATTTTTGACAGTATAATATACAATCGATAAAAAGATATCTAATCAGAATATAGGAAAATCGCCAATATTGACCCACTCCTAAAGCATCTTTGTATTTCTCGGAAACTAAACATTGCAACGCATTAATATTGATAAAAATATGATCTGTTTAAATAAAAAAAGAAATAAAAACCTATAGTATATTCATACATTTATAACATTTTTTATATAAAATTTTAAAACGGTTTTTTGAGAAATAAAAATAATTTGCACTATTCTTGCAAATTGCATAGTTGAAACAATAGTGAGTATATTATTAGTAATATTAAATCATTTTATATATTTATAACTTTCTAAAACTTTTATTTATATTTTTGTCTTTAATATTTTCATTGTTATGCGAAACAGAAAATTGTACAACGTAAAATGAATTACTTCTCTTCGTGAGAATAGACATTAACTATAAAATCTTCAACTACAATATTGACAAATGTTTTAATGAATTTGTTTATATTTTCTTTAATAAAGTAAAAAAAGTGTACAAAGTGGAAGGCTTAAATTCTAGTTATTTAATTTTATAAATTTTGTTTAACAGATAAAAATACATTTTATTATTTAGTTTATCAATTTATTTTACACTTATATATATAATTCTTTCTCTATGTGGCCGTGTCTGAATTTTATTATTGTTGTCTAAGGTCAGTTTTGAGGCACAATTTTTCAGACGTTCCTTTTGGATTATATTGCAAAAACGAATTATTTAATTATTACAAAATACGAAAGAATATTATAAAAACTGTTATATCATCTGATAGAAGACGCTTTCTAATGTATTTATATTGTTAAAGTTTTATTTTTAGAAATGTTATTTAAAAACAAAATAGGGTGCCAATATTGGCGACTCTCCTCTACTTACATATTTTTAAATCTATGTTTGCGCATACATGATTGGATAAATCAAGAAAAATATAAGAAATTTTCTCGACTTAAAAAGTTAATATCGATCGATAGATCTTCTTACAATAATTTTAGCTGGTCATGCAGAATAACATGGCCTTTCATTAGAGGTAGTTTTCGACACGTGAGACGAGTTCGCGAACGGGATTAACCACGAAGCGGATCTTTCCAGATTGGCGTTCGATATAATCCAATAAACATCATTCGATGCAGTCAAACGAGCGGAGTCTTTTATACAGGCGTCCCTACCCGAGTACGATCGCGCGATCAGCATATATATTTGTATGCATTTGCACTCACCGGCGAGAAACGAGTTCTAAACGATGGGTAATTTGAGAAGACTGTCGGTGACCATGATCCAACTCGAATCCACCCCCGACGAGCGCGATGCCTCTCGCTAGCGAGAGGAGAGTATTATACACAGGGGTTTCATACATAAAAGGGGCCGAGTGGTCCTGATCCGGGTCTACGTAAGTAATATAAGGGTTCCCCGCGACCCTTCCGCACAAGGGTTGTATTCTAAGAGGGCATGAATTCGACGGGCATACTCCATCGTCTCCCGCCTGCCTCACGGCTTCTCCCGCTCCGCGTCGAGTCGAGTCGAGCCGAGTTGAGTTACATTGCATAAGTAACGTCATGAACCCTACGACCCTCGACTGTAAACTGTGCTTATTTGGCCCGGCAATAAGAGCCCGCCTTAGATATAGGCAAACGACCATTTGTCGAGCGTGCGTCACTCTATCCCGTAATGTGGACTCTAGAAGAGAAAATTGTCTATCATCTTCAAGAATGCGTGAGAAGCGCACGACCGAGACGGTGCGGAATAGACATTACGGAATAACGTTTGAGAAAAAGATTGTAATGTGCAAGACTAAATAATACTAGAAAGAGAGAGAGAGAGAGATAAAATCATGAACAATGTAACTGATCCAATTTGGCAATAGATAAATTATTAGAATTCGCGCGAGATGAGAGTGCGGGGGGGGGGGGGGATGAACCGAAAGCTGGATAGAAGTGAGAGGCGGTAGCGTGTAAACATGTTCTTAACAGATCGATTCACATGCCCTAGCCTCACGTATATCTACCTTCTGACACAGCCAGACGGTCTTTCGGGATACCTGGCCCGGCTGAGTGACAGCCGCCTTCTCCTCGACAAGCTAATACCAACCTACGTCTGTACGCGCACCATAAAGAACGAGGAAGGCGAGGGGAGGGCCCCTTTCGCGTTTTGCAGCTTTCTGCCTTCGTTTTGCCGGCAACCGACGTGTTAATCAAAATGTTAGACAAGCCACTTACACGATCATCGTGACGTTTCCATTTAGGCTGCGCGATATGTTCCGACCTTTATATACGTTGAAACGGATCCCGTGAGCGACGGCACGACGGCGTTGTAGCTGGCTGCTAATTAATAGTTACGGTAACAACGGCATGTCGCTTTATTGCCAGCCCGTATCAAGTCATGGCAGCGTGTATTCTTCTTAACATCATCGCGTCTGAAACGTGCGTTATACTCGCATATATATTGGCAACTGCCCAAGAACAACGTAATTGCTCGTAGAGAATATTTTTTCGTATTACGATCGCAACATTGATAGGGAAAAGAAAAAAAAAATAAAGCAAAACAAGAGCTCATAGTAATTACAGATTTTGTTAAATCGATTAGTTTTTTTGTATCACGTTCGGTTACAAGCGGGCGAGAGAAAAGTATAATTATAATCGCGAGATTAATGTTGATATGTATATTAGCGAATATTAAGAAGATACATTATGCCTGGGAAGAGAGAGCTGAAACTGAAGGAAAGTACGTTGAAGAGGTTGACGAAGCAAACGCCCCGAGATATGCAGCCCAGCGAACTTCACTGCGCAGACAGTAGCAAAACAACTGATCGTTCATCTCCCTCCATCACCGGCTCGTTCTGCTTCGGCGGTTGTTTGTGGAAGCGACAGAGTTGTTTCGGTTCAGACGAGCGCGGGAGAGCCGAGCTCGAGCCCGTGCGACGAGTGTTTGCCAAATGTTTGATCAAAACGTTTGTCGCTTCTTGTGGCGAGAGGGTTCCAAAATTAAATGCGACGTTTCGACTGATTGCCAATATACGAAATGCGTTACGCGTTAGCGTGCGCCTTTGCTGACTCTGGAGCCAGTCGCTGTCGGAAATCCAGCTGCACGAGTGCGCCGATCGATGGTACTGCACCGCTGCGGATGCGACGGTTGATATCGCGGTATCGTAATTAATCATCGTATATACGGGATGGAGGGGGGGGGGACGGAATACGCTCGAAGCGTATATTTTTTACGCGACCGATTCTTTACAGCGCTCTTACAACGTTCGCGCGCAAGCGGAAAAATATTTTTCAAAGACGTATTATGCGCGGCTCACATCACACCGACAGACGAGTGCATAACAATATTGGTACAATCGCGTTTTCGCGCTTTGTCGTACCTCGTTCATGGACAAAGTCCCGTGTTCCACGCTTCTATTCATAGTCGACGAGCTTGTCAACGGATAATGAAGACACTTCCTCGATGAGAGGACTTGCGTGCGGAGGTTTAAGTCAGCGCGTCCTTAATGCCAGCCACGTTTTCCCTCCTTACACTACACAACCACAAGCGGTCGATCTCTCGCAATCAGATGTATGCACGTACCCTATACCGTTATTACTCGTGGCAGGCAGCCACTGAAACGTTCAATTATCTACGCTGCCTGCATCACGGGCCATTGTGGGGGCCTTATTCGATCCGCGCGCTGAAAACAGGCTGCCTCGAAAAGTTGCCCTGAATGAACGTCAAACGATGTTTCGAGTCATGAATGTCAGGTGCTCGCATCGGCGAGTCTCTCCTCGCCTCCTTTCCATTCTCTCTTTCTCTCTTCCTCTCCCCTTTCTCTCTTCTTCTTTACCCCCACCAAGGACGCGCCTCCATGACTGGGGACTTACGTGGATGTCCGAGGGATCCATGGGTCGCTAATCAGGTCCTTCGCCGAGCATCGACAGCAGCAGCTCCCTCTTCCTTTATGCCCACTGTGTATTTTGACGGGTCGAAGAATGACGGACCAATTACGAGGCAACGTAAGGCCGCGGATTTTGACGCCTGAATACGCCGCATACCTCTTACAGTTATTATGCTCGAATCGAGCAGTGGTGGTGAGAGACCGGTCGACTCTGGTCTCTCGCTCTGAAGGCTAACGAGCGATAAATCGCGTGGGCCCTTCTTGGGATGAAGCCGTGTCGTCGACTACTCGATAGAGAGACGACCGAGCTGTAGCGACATGAAAAGCACATTGCTGCTACCGTAATATAATAACGTAAATGAAGATTAATTTAGAAGCGCGAGAATTTTAGCGTTTAACGCAGCGTATTATTTATTCAGCTCAAGATCGTGTATTCTGTAATATTATTTAATATTTGAATTTATAACATAATCCAGTGTGAAGAAAGTTTTTCAATTCGTCGATTGATCAGTCGCATTATGCGCAGTTTGCTCTGTGAAGCTGCATTTGCGCATATTGCGATTGATCAATCAATGAGTTAAAAAAATACTCGCCGATATTTAATATAATACTATAGCAATGTGATTCGAATTGTAAAAAGCTTTTTTGAAGTAAATAGATCACAAGCGCGCGCACGTAGATGTTTCACCTATGCGTAAATATCGTTATTAAAACATCTCTTTTTATGAGCATTGCGGACTCCGAGGTGACGTAGTCGTAACAGGTTTAAGGTAGCAGTAAACGGAACATGTAGCCGTCTCCATGTTCTTGTTTCCGTGCTCGCCAATCTACTCTTTCTCCTTCGTCGGCGCAGACTCTCGGGAAAGTTAGGCGAATGAAAAAAGTTGGCGCAAACCCTCAAGAGAGCGCTGAGTAGTTAGCGGACTTCGGAATAATCTTCATTGAAAAAGTTCGTCTAAACCTTAGAACGCCGCGGCTTGTATGCCCGACTCGATATGAAGAGCTACAGGGAATGAGATATTTTAGCCAAAAGTCGCGATAACGCGCCAACGAGTCAGCCGCAATTAAAGTGACTTAAGCCTTCTAGTTAGTTAAAGGGAAATTAGTAGAGCGAGATCTTTTTTTTTTATTTTCTATTTGTCCTTCTTTCCTCGCGCGTTTAATCCGACTCAATATCTCGTCGTAAGCAAACCACCGTCCTTAACTCCTCCGAGTTCTGCTTTCGTAGCATGAAATAGAATCCGTGAGTTATTCTCTTAGGTCCATGGTCACACGAGTCGAGTTTGGAGAGGCTCATTTTTCAGATGGTGATTTTTCGGTTAAATTCACTCGTGTCGTTTTAGTTCAGGCAACTGAGGTATATACCTGTCTCTACCGTCGGCAAAGAACAAAGGGGAACGCCGTTCCACTTATAAACACCTCTTACAATCCCAAGTAAATAGATGTATATTCTTCCTTGAACTGTTTGACGTGTAATAACGATCCTTACATCTGCTCTCTCTCGTCAAACGTGTACGTCAAGAACAAAATAGGAAATTTTCTTTTACACCGTGTACGTTCAGCCAATTCGATATAATACGCGCGGAAGTCCATGGCAAATCGACCGGTGATAGTGTAGAAAGATCTGTATCTACTGAAGAAGCTTGTTTACGACAGACGTGCAAACTTACGATATTTAATAATTTGGTTGACGCCACGAACATCTGCCGCGCTCTCTCGGGGTAACCCTTTGCTCGTTCCCCGGTTCTTATTTCGTCCCTCTCCCCTATCACGCTCTATTGTTTAATTAATCATGTTGTATTAATAAAGCTCGCCTAATTGAATTCACTGATTTCACATCGTTAATACGAGTTTCATTTAAATTGAATGAAATGTCGCGCCATCTCCACCCACCTTACGCGCCACACCATTCAGCCACCCTTCTTTCGCTACCCTCTCGCACCCTCCGTGCTTCCCTTGCCCATCAAACGTGCACCGTCGCTGTGAAACCGGAGCCACCCTCAAATTGTTCTTTTTCTCTCACTGTTTTATTGATCTTCACTTCCTCCTGCTACAGGGCTCTAAAACGATTTAAAAGATAGCCTATTTCTCATCATCGGTAGGACCGATGCACCGAGAAATTTGTTCTTTTCGCGCACCTTTTTCCATTGATCTGATATCGATACATATTGTTTTAATATAAATCGTGAAAATAAAAAAGATTATTTGATATTAGTATCAATCTGTGATGTGATTTAAATCAGAAAGTTCTTAAATTCTCAAAGACTCTACTTATCACCCAATTTAATACATTTACATATGTATTAAATGGAATATATATTAATATTCTCGATTGATTCACGTGTAAAATATTATGATTTTATTATTTGATATTTTTTAAAAATGTGAATCATTTTACTAATTGTACTATAGAAATAATAGTATCATGTGGAATTTATACATCAAAGGTCTACAATGTACTAATTGGAATGTATCGTTACTATTCGAGTCTATTGCATGAGCCTCGTAACACCACAATCGTGTCCGCAGTCATCTTTGTTGAGAGACGTCACGTACGTCGTCAGAGACATAATTAGGCGTGAAGCATGGTGCGTGCAGGTGCGAATTCACGTAATACTTTCCTTGATTTCGTGGCGTGAGGGCACGTGAGGGAGCGAATAACAGAGTGTCAGACAATCCGAACGACAGGATAGGTCCACAGGCCTCGACTCCAGGCAACAGAATAGGTGCCGTGGCACGTTCACGGCACTTGCCGTCAGGTTGCGCTAGGTTGGCCCGGGTCCAAGCTTCCAAGATCCATATAGGTGCCGTTCAACTGTGTTGCCTGCCCCGGCAGCTTGCGAGCTTATGGGAGGAGCGTACGCGAGAAGGCCGTACCTCGAACTCCGCCTCCATCCGAGTTCTTGTCTTTCTGCAGGAGGCGCTGCTGTGCTCACCACGGCACTATCCGCAAAGTTTCGTCGAGGCACGAGCGGCTGCCACGGACACGCGTGGATGTTGCCTTCATACCTTGATGTCTTCCGGATTTGATACGGCTCAAGCGCCGAAACAATGCTTCGAGTAGCTTGTGCAAGAAAAGAAATGTAGATCTCCCTTCGCTATACATATATTGCGAGATTATCATTTATCTTTCTATTCTTTTGTCTAGAAACACTGATGAATACAATAAATATAATTTGATAATAAGATTTTTAAATTCACTATTGATTATAATCATTTAAAAACTGTTGATAAAATTTCTTTTTTAGATTTATCTGTGCTACCTTTCTCAATAGCTTGTATAATTTATTTTTTTTATTAAGAGAGAAATCAAGTTAATAAAAGATTCACAGTCAAAAAATGAAACAAAACTTCCGAGATCTCCGTAACTTTTCTCTTTCTTTCACAAATACGTGAACGTCGTATTTTAAAAAAATTTAAGAAAATTATTTTCGTCATTTTTTCAAAGTACGCGTTTAATACGTGTCTTATAGTAATACGTGAAAATAGATATAATAATGTCTTTTCTATATAAGGGCGTTGCAAACGTCAGAATGACTACGAGCGCACCGCCTTGTCCGTCTGCTCCTTTATTTCCGGTCCGTGCCTTTTCACATCGTGTTGTCTGCTTTTTCCAAGTTGTCCGAGGGTCGGCCGCCAAGTTTATTCAGTCCGCCAAACTTTGTAGTACACCGTGTCGACTGCCAGAGGGCAGTAGCCCGATGGACAAGAGGTGGGAACCGGAACTGAACGCCTGGCTCCGGACATAACCGTCCCCTCATCTCCCTCCGTCGCCTCCGACCTCCTTCTCCTTCACCTCCACCTCCGTGCTCCTTCGACCAGGCGCTCGCGCGCACACATACACGAGTCGCGCTTTGTCCGGTCTCTCGGACGCAATTAGGGTGGGTCTCGGCCTTCAACCCCCTTGGGGGTGCCCCTTCGCTAAGTAGAAAAGCGTGTATCCACCTCCGACCTCGAAAGGCGGTGGGGTTCGTGTCTGGCTGGAACGGACCCCGAACGGACGGACGGATGGACTGGACTGACAGCAGCTGACTACCAGTTCGGCCAACCTACTCCATCTACAACCTTTAGATACTCTCTCCCGTATCGTCCAGTTTCACTTCCTGGACCTCACTCTTGACCAGCTTAGAGCCCTTGGTCCTAAGACAAACATTCCGGTAGTACGTCTGTATCTTTTATGGCATGCACGTATCCCTCGTCCTCTCGGTTACTAACTTTTGTCGTACTAGGTATTGAAAGATAGTATCATTATTTATTGAGGGACAGAATAAAAAATTGAAGCTCGTATAACTGTAAGATAAAAGTTATTTTAACATGATTATTTAACAACAATCGAAGGAGATACAGATTGAATGAAAAATTTATTACATTTTGTTAATTGATAGTCATAGTAAAACAGAGAGAAAGAGAGAGAGAGAGAGAGAGAAAGGGAAATAAAATATTGTACTGTTATTTATTATATAGACATTTTTTTAAAATTCCTCGGCATAACATTGATATCAGTCTTGCGGAACTCTTCAACATTTTGAATTGGTAAATTTATCGCTCGATCTTAATGCAAGGTGGCGATTGAATACTGACAGTCTCGTCTAAACCAAACGTGTAAATGGAGGTAATTCTCGCTCGTCATTCCCCTACCTACCCCGTTAGCAGACAAACTACGAGGGAGCTCTAATATTACGCGAGTACGTACATACTATTACATATCCTGCCAGCAATGCCCGGGCAGCCGCGATACGGTCGGTTGGTAGAATATCCTTTGGAACACCCCACAAGGGGCTCGTTTGTCTAAGCACCCCTCCCACCCTCCGTGGCAGCGTTCCACGAGCACGTGGTTATGCCCACTTCGTCATCGAGCAGGAAACGCACGAATAGAAGGGTGGAAAGGGAGGGAGAGAGGGGAGGGGGGGTGTATTCTGCGCTGTGCTTCGAGAGACCACACAAGCCATTCCTCTACGCTACCTACCATCGCCGCATACTACCCCCGCTATCGTCGCCACCATCACCACCACCACTACCACCACTACTACCACTACCACCGCCACCACCACCATTCAGCATCTCTGTCTTCTCGGGCGCGCGTTCCCGGTGGCCCATTCGCCCCTAAATTGTGAATAATGTTGATTATGTAAAAAGACTTTACGAGACGTTATTACCGTCATTGCGATTACGATGTTATACGAGTCGCAGGGCGCGCGTGGCCCCGCGATGCTCGTAACCCTCGAGCTACCATCGCCCGAACACCTTTTCCCTCACTTATCCTTACCCCCTCCCCCCCTCCTCGGTGCTTCACCTCGGTACGGTCGCTCTCCCTGCGCACGTATCATCTGTAATTCACCTGCGTTAGCCTCCACGATTACGAATGTCGTACTCGCGAGACGAGAAACGAGAGAAATAGATACGGAGAAAATTGTCGATAAAAACCGGTACTGCGTGTCGCAATTCAAGGGTTAAAGATATAGCATACATACCGAGCCTTATCAGTGTGAAAAGCGACAAAGTTATGCTCGCTAATCGACAACTCATCGCGTGCGAAGAGAAAGTTATATAAACGAGCGACCATTGCACGTTATATTCCGCCAAACCTGTCAGAGTTCCGAGACGCTTTTACCATGGTTTAAAAAACCCATGAAACTCATAATCTACGTTTTTACAAAAAAAAAAAAAAAAAAAAAATAGCGGGTCGGTTGGGTGTCACGATACGTCCGTTCGTTAACGAAGAGTGCGCGGTGGCGGAAAGGGCGCGGCAACGAAAGAGGACAGACAACACCGGTGATCGAGGAAAGTTCGCCGAGGTGAAAAGAGACGCGCGGCGGTTTGGTACGGCACTGGGTACGTAGCGGCGAACGATGATGCGCCAACGAGATAGGGTAGATTGCAGGCCCGCGCCGCGTGTCCCGTTGGTACCCGCGTCGGTATCCGTTGGTATCCGCGCGCCTGGCCAGAGCTGATACGGTCAGCCCCGGGATAAAGTAGATATTAACACGAGATGATCCGTTAATGAAGCGTATGTTCTACGCCGCGCACACGCCTAGCTTTCTCTCTTCCTCCCTCTCTCTTTCTCTCTCTCTCTCCCGTTCCCCCGCTCTCATTCTCTTCCTCCCTTCACTTCATCTTCTGTCCCGTATCCGTTTCCGTCCCTCTCGCTACAGCCGTCTCTCTCGTAGGGCAAAATACATACCGTACCTACCGCCTATTACGAGCAGCCTTTCCTGTTATCTTATCCGGACACCGCCGGTCCGGTCGCGAATTATTATTAACCTGCATGCACGTTGTCCCACTCCCTCTACTTTTCACCCTGTCACCCCGTCAATGTTTTCATCCGCTATAACAAGGCAAGTCGTGACGCGCAGCGCGATACCCACGAGTTCAAGCCAATCCATCGAACGAATGTCGTATTAAAAGAATAATGTTCTCGCAAATGAAATTGATTATTGTTACAATCGTGAAAAAAGGATTATCGCGACGGAGTGTTGTGTTGTCAATACGTATTGTAAATTCAATCTGTAAAATTAGCACGCTCGTCTATATGTCGCGAGCTCTGTTTCGTACCATTAACACCCGATAGCCTTGTAACTTTAATAGGCTATTGGTTACTTCTTTAATCGCCCGCGCTTTCGACACGATTTTGAACAACATTCAAGTAACGCTTGCCAATAGTTTCGCTAACTATTGGTTAAACGCTTCCTAAATGTTTCGCTCGCTGCTTTTAAAAGCGGACTCGGCATAATAAATTTGCATATTATTTGCTTGATTAAAGTATTTTTACTTTCATTAAAATACAAATACGCTCCTGTTTGTAATGCGTCCATTTTCTATCATCGATATCACTACTCATTGCGAAACCAGCAGTCACGAAGAACAATAAACGGTTTTTGTTCGAGCGCGGCCTTGGGTCATTGGGATATTCGCGTGTAAGCGGATAACGACGTGCATAAACGAGTCATCGAACACTGGACTCATTCACAGCTGTCCTCGTTATTGACCACCCACGACATCGATCGGTCGGATGTTCAGGCTATCTGTATCAGAGAATTGGACAACGATTTCGAAACGCATCGAGCCGGCTATATAGCGAAATCGAACGTAAACACGTTTACACAACCACTGAATTTTAATTGAGACTTCCGGTTATTAGACAACATTAGCGAAATTATAATATATTTGAGGCATTTAAACGTATCTAGAAAATACTCGAAACAAAAGTTAATTGTTGAACTTTATAAATATAATTTTTCCCAACATTGTTCGACACTGCGCAACATTCTAATATAATTATTACAAAAGGATGTTAAAATAATGATAATCAGTCAATTGTCTTGCCAGCACTATTTGCAAACTATTCTCCGTTTCATTTTATGATAATGTGAAATGCAACCGTAGATCAAAGTTCAGAGTAACAAAAAAGGTTAAAGGACAACCAACAGTCAAGGTGCAATCGTCAAGCGTGATATCAAGGCGGGCATCTCGGGTGGCGCCAAGGTCGCAGTTAACGAGGATTTCGTCTGGCCATTCAGCTGGTCTCTTTTGTCGTCGTTGCCGATTCGACATGTATATACCTGCGGACTCGCCTGAGAACCGCATGTTCTCAGGCCACATGAGGACCCGCTTGTACATCCGTGTTGCACATTTCACCGTCTTAACAAAACCAAACGACCACCGTGCTACACTTTCCCATTCTTCCTCGTCCGCCAAATAGTAAAAGGCGGTCTACGTAAGATCGTAGCGCGGTACAAGCTCGAAGAAAAGGAGTAGGTAGACATCAAGGTGGTGGCGGTGGGACAGAAGGGAACCGCAAGAGAGTGAACGAGAGTACAGTAGCGACGAGGATGGAACGATCGAGAGATCTCGAGTCGCGAGAAAGCGAGCTCGGGAGACGTCGAAACGAGGGGTAGAAGGGAAGAAGAGGCGAACGAGAGTCAGTAAACCCGAACAAACCATTCACGCGAGCCCCCGCGAGCCCTTGGAGTACCTGGAAACGGTGCTAATGATATGCCCGAGATCGCTGGTCCTGAATGGAACCTTTCGGGAATTCTCCGACGGTTTCGAAGAATTAGGAATTCCGAGGACAGGTTCTGTCCTCCTCCCCCCTTCCCCCTCCCTTCTTTCCGCCCTTCAGACTTCCCCTTTCTTTCTGTCTTTCGCGAAGCGGTTTCAGAGCTGACTCCATAAAGAGGTTGTTTGTGGCCGCAAAGAGGCGGGCGAGGCGTTTTGTGAGAGACGCTTCTCACTTCTCTCTATCCTTTCTTTCTTCCCCCCCCCCTCTCTCACCTGCACTCACTGTTTCCTTTTGCATCTTCCGTTTTCTCTCCATTCCTCTTTGCTTGCACGCCGCTACCGCTGTAGACTGAGATTTATAAGCGCGAACGAGTCTTTCAGGGACGCGCTAGCAGTTCATCCTCGAATGGGAACAATTTGGAGGATAAGGATGTGCCGGCGCGAAAGCTGTGTTTAGGGGAAAAAGAGGAGTCGGTCGAAGGGAGGAGAAATTTTGCGCCTGCAATTGTGCAAACCACTATATCGATTGCGAAACATTACAAATCAGACGGGAGTAATTCTGTTATTTTATTCTGCGGGAAATACTCGATCGAAACTTTATTTTTGCGCATATTTATGAACGGGTTAGATTTGATGCTAATGGAAACCGTAAAGTAAACCAAGCATCGAATTTTAGAGCCAAGAATGCTGACGTTTATGTAGCAATTAAAAGAAAGCTATATTTTTACAATTTTATTGCACCCTTATTTGATTTATTTTTTATCTTAATAGTATATAGTATATAATTTAAATAAACTCACACTGTGTAGAATACACTAATGAATACACACATGTATAAAATATAGAATAATGTAATAATAATAATATAATCTAAATCTTTAAAAGCGAACAAAATGATTGAAAATTTGCAGGTTTTAAGTAATTTTCTAAATTTTATCATCGCAATAACGTCCATTTCCATCAATGTGGATTAACTCTAAGAACTAAAAAAAGATAAAGAGTAAGTTAAACCGAGATCAAAATTAATCTACTTTGATGGAAGTAGACATAAATCGAACGTTCATCCATCTTCGCATACTCCGACCGTATCGCAATCGAGCAATGCAAATACAGGCAAAAAATCGAGAGACGGGCACGAAAGGAGCGCGAATTCGCCAGTTTTTTTTTTGCTGTTTCTTTTACTTCCTTTTTCCGACTAACGAACCTATAAATATACATCACTTTGAACTCCCGTGTGACTCGCACGTCGCGATTGAATAACCGGAAATACCGAAGGCACGATGCCGATCGTTTATACTTAAACAGCGTTTGTCCGGTAATTATAGAGGTATACAAGGCGATAATGAGCGGTGGACGTCAGTTTGAATATACATTAATCGCGGGATTCAACAGTGGGGGCTTAGTTTTAATGCCGTGGCGAATTTTTTTTTGCAAGAAACCCGATTACGTTGAAAAGGATGTGTATTACTTTCGTTCTCCTTTCTTGCTCGCTCACTCTTCCCTTTTCTCCGTTATCATACGTTCCTCCCTTTCCCCCTCTGTTCGGTCTTACTCTCCCTTTCTCTCGCATCGTTCGCACCGAGCGAACGCGAAATGGGGAAGGCGGGCTGTTTTGTTTTATCAGAGCGACGAAACAGCGTGAGAATTCGTTTACCTTTTTCCTATTAAGGATGCGCCTTCCGCCGATGTGACGACAGTGGGGTGGGCTTTGCGGAACCCGGGTTGCCGTGTCGTCAACGTTTTATTTTCACGGCGCGCGACTCCCGCGCCATCGCGCTCCAGGAAGAACGCAAAAGTTTAATTAATTTCGAGCCACGGCATTAAGTGGCGGTATCGGAAACCCTCCCACAACGTCTCGACGTCCTCTCGACGCTCGAGAGACCGCCTGTTCCTTTGCTGCTGCTGTTCTCGGCTATCCCCATTCCAAGTTCTCTCTTTCTCTCTCTCTAGTTTTCTTCGTCTTCCAGAAGTAGGAAACGCCGAGTTTTCGTACAATTAAGAATTATCGCGACGTCCCACGACGTGCGTTCAGTTC
Organism: Solenopsis invicta; assembly: GCF_016802725.1. Lineage (NCBI taxonomy): Eukaryota > Metazoa > Arthropoda > Insecta > Hymenoptera > Formicidae > Solenopsis > Solenopsis invicta. The sequence goes on along the minus strand of NC_052672.1, from coordinate 9,976,182 downwards.
CATTCGCGTCTCACCTTACACGACGTAGTTTGTGGAACGCGATCTCTTTTCCAAACGATGCGATACTTCCCCTTCGAATTCGTCAAAGCTCCGACAGCTCGTTTATGGTGACACCACCTTCGCCCTACGGTCAAGACAAGGTAACAGGTTTGTTTGTCTCTCGGTCGGTACCGTTGACATCGGTGAGTGATCACCTACGGAAACCGAGAAGGGATGCCCTACCAAATCCTCGGACGACACGGGTCACCGTCGTGGCTTACCGTCAAATACGTCTCTGCGGCGAGCTAGACGATTCAGACTTCGGAACGTTATATTTATCTAGCTCGAATCGATAATCTTTCAAATATTACATTAGAAAAAAATTGTAATTTATTTCATCGTAGAACTAACATTACGTTAGTATTCCAGCTATAGGTAAGTTCTCTGCTTCCATTCGAGTTTTCTAGTCGCACGAGGCGCGTTTCTGTTTTCTCTCCCCTTCTTTCTCTCATCGCCAAATGGCGAGCGAAGACAAGCGCGGAGACCGTGTACCATTTCTTCAAAAATGTCGTACGATTTTTCCCCTCGCTCCCTCATACTGGCGCGCTGCTTTGAAAGTACGAAACACGTGTCTCGCGTCGTCAACATAGTGGCTGGTTTGCACTTTGTGCCAGACGCGAGGCTCGGTCAACGAGGTGAACAGTACCATGTGCACGCAGCTCGCGTCGAAATAACGCGACGCACTTTTACGCCTCGCGAGGAACGCCTAGCCAACAAATCATCGACGCCGCGCCGGTCGTCTCAGAAGCTGTGAGCGTAACGTATCCAGCGAGTGACAGCGAGAAACCGCTCGGGAGGAAAGATCGACAGAGTCCAAGAGAGGTCCGGCAGGCCGAGGAGGAAGACGCCGAAGAGATTCATGGCGCGGACGGACGGGAATAGTTTCGTCGACGTCGCCGCTTTCGTTGACGACAACGCCTCCCCGGGCGAGCTTCTTTCCCTCCGTCGCAGACGCGGAATGCGGCTGCCCCGGCTGTTAACCCGCGACGACACTTATTTTCTCGCGTGCGCGCGTAAACGCGCGTCGCCGGTGTTCTCGCTTCGTGCCCTTTGACTGCGAATGCACATATATCTTCCATTTGTCGTCAGACTTTTCGATTTTTAACTCAATCGTGTCAGCCCGTTAAAAATGCTAACAAAATTATTTATAAACTAAGTTTGAGGAAGAAACGTGACCATCGAAGAATAGGCGGACTTCTGGGAGAAATATCAAGTTTGAATCAGTGCTCAAATAAATGATTCGAACATACCGTATGTTCGATCTGTTCTAACAGTTCGAAGTAAAAAATGGAGCTTCCAGTTCGAATACTTCGGACAGTTCGAACTTAAATATCGATCTGTAATGCCTGTTAGTTATGTCTGAAGTTCGGGCAGTTAAGAAGTTTGGAAACGCAGTTATGCATTGAGGATGAAAGAGCAATTTTTTAAGAGCGAGTTTTTCCTTTCTCACATTAAAATATCAAAAAAATTTAAGTTCGAATAATAATAATTTTGGAGAGTATTAAAAAAATGCAGTGTAAAACACATTTGACAACATGGAATAATTTGTTCTAAGTATTATAATGTAAATCTTGATACATGTATGGAAATTTTTTCGCTCTAAGTTCAACACATTATATGGGGTATGAATATCCTGACGACCGATGAAGGAACCTTTGTTGCAACTCGTACGCGAGCAAGCTTGGCACGCCAACAGACGAGCTGGTCCGAGTGCATTTTGCATCTCTTCATTAATCATTCGAGTACGCTTGGATGCCCCTCACGCCTGTGTCACGTTGTAAGGCCAGAGGTCTCGGTGAATTATCGGTGCTCGGTCGTTTGCGGAACTGAGAGCAGCACGAGGGCATCCTCGTGGAGAAGACTAGTCTTCGCTTTGAACCAACGTTTTCTCGCGTCAGCACCTCGCTACTAACAGCTTCGTCCACCGTGCGAGAATGCGCTCTATTAGAGTGCGGAGAACGCGGAACGGCACACGTATATCTCTGCGGCTGTCGGATATATTATTTCTCAGTATAGGAGTGATTTTAAAGTTTCTTAATTCTTGTGTCCACGATGCTAGAAATCGGTACAAGATCTCGGACAGAGAGAGAATTGACCAATTTGAACAATTTGGCCAACTGATTAATGGTCAATTATCTTTCTGTCTAGCACCGTGGATGCAAGGTTTTAGAGATGCAAGTTAGCGTCAGTAATACTAAATTGATTGTCCTATGATATATCAATTAAGTCCTATAATATTTTCATACAAAAAACATTATTTCAATACCAGGACTTTGCTATGACTGTTTATGAGCCGATCTCGATTTTAATTGTATTACAGAGTTTCTTTGTTGCCATTATTGCTTGTTGCAGCAATCTAAACGCCTAATTACCCCGACATATTATACATAATAAAGAGTAAATAATTATTGCAACATTACAATTGCAACATTGAATTTTAAATATACAGAATATGACGGCCACACCGTATGAAAATACAAAAAAAAACTTCTGATTAGTTTATAATCTATATATTCGAATTCTTTCGAACACGTTTCCTTTGATAGTGCTCCGAATTCTTGAGCGCATCCGCATCAAAGCTCTTAGCCCCCGTAACTTTTCAATGTACCAACTCCGTGAGGAGACTCCGCCGCGCCACCCTTGAAGTGACGCGACGAAGGAAAGAGACGATCGACTTTCTCAACGCGGAAGAAAACCCCTTTCGCGCTGTTGGCTCGACGGGAATTATTTAAATGGATTACCGCGGCAACTCCGTGGCAAAGTTTTCCGGGGGATTCGCTGATCCGCTCTTAAAATTTAGATGGATTATAAGGAGAACGCACACACAGGGATGAAAATAGTCTAGGTGTGCAAGCGAAGAGGACAACGAGACGGACGACGACGACGACGACGACAACGACGACAACGACGACTCCGACGACGACGGCGACAACGACGACAACGACGACGAAGACGAGGAGGACTACGGCGTGCCGAGCTGCCTGCAGATTTCATACTTATTATACTTAACGGGGGACGGCGTCTTTTTAAAGGGGCTAACAATGAGGGATGGTGGATCCCTGTCGACCTCCACGACGCGGCCCGTCCCCTGCCCCCTCTCCCTCTCCTTTAAGAAAATGTTTAATGCTGCGGAAAGTAAGGCGTGGTAATTAATATCCATTATCTCCTACGTTGGCGACCTCTATCCAATTAGTTCCACGGATACCTGCGGAAACAAAGACGCATTAGCGTGGCGTCTCCCGCAGAACGGATACGACAAAAATCGGCTTAATTCGTCGCTCAACACCATCGAGAGATCTCATCGGAGTTCCTTACATTTCGTTGACTGTGACAGGTTTTACCGATCGCTCTTTCCCGAGGAGTAAGCACGCTGCAAATAACAATAGCTACAAATTTAATTTAATTAATTAATTTATAAGCAAGTGCGCGATATCGATACATAACAGCGAATTAATACGCATATCGAGGTACAGATCCGTCGCTAGGTTGGAAAGTGAGTTCCGACGACGTCACACGTACAATGGATTACAAGTGAGGATCGTATTTAGCTCGTAGAGATGTTACAATTACGATGGCCTACAATGGAGGTTCCATAGGTGTGTTATCACTTCGAAACGTCGGGTATTAATCCGCACGGGGAAGGTATACGTGCTCGACATAGTCTCGCAATAATACGGCGGATCCGTCGATCTAACAAGACTGCCGGCGTTTCCACCGGTAGACGCGTATCAGCGACCGGCTTGTACCCGCGGTTAAGTGCGGCTGTAATCGTAGAAATTGCAGCGACGGGAATCCATCGTCGTCGTAGTAGTATTACAGTGTAATATGCGACGCGAATTACACGCGTGTATATCTCGTCGGAGCGTGTGCATGTGCGTGGAAAGGATACGATGTTTCTTGCGCGATAAGTAGCGGGTTTAATTTGCCGCACTAGTTTATGCGCCCTAATGCATCGCGCGATAAGCGCTTCCACCGGGCCAGGTGGAGTCTCTCGTTTGAGGAAAAAAAATTATTTCCGTGAATTAAGATAACGCGTTCGCGTGACCGGCGCGCTCAAACGACGAAGATGCAACTTCAAATAAACACTGTTGCAGCGCATAATTAGTGCTTCCTTGATGATTTCGTTGGGCACCAGACCGTCCACTTAATTCGAACTCTTTTACTTTGTTCGATTTAGTCTAAAAAAATAATATTGAACAAAAATATTTTGTATAATACATGGGATGAGCTAATGTGGTTATTGCTTCTGAGTAAACTGAATTGTAGGCAAAACGTATATAAGATACTTGAACCGAATAATACCGAATAGACTCAGCACTAAATAAGGTACTTCTACATTGTTAAAAATAGGCAGCAAAATTTAATGCAATCTAACGGAAGCAAATTTTAATATTGTCAAAAATGCACTTAATTCTATGCACATATTTTTCAGTTGTAAATACATTAAATTTAATGTACTTGTGTAACTTGAAAATATATTGAATTTTATACACGACATTTTTGACAATATACTTTTGAATTTAAAAACGCATTTTACATCTACAGTGCATGCTTAACATGACATATGTCATAGAAAGTAGGTAAAGAAGGAATTAAAACGCGTCTGTTTAGTGCAACAAAAACTTTGTGGCGAAGTGAATATATGAGCCGTTTTTATAAAAATCTTCTACAAAGTTTATTAAATATACATTATTTTATAATTTGTTATAACATATTATAGTTTTCTAACTGCAGGAAGTAACAGTATTTAAAAATATATAATCGATTTTTTGAAAAAGGATAAAATTTTTAAAAGTAAAGCCATTTATCAAATAAAGCCTATTATATATGATCAATTTTATGGCTATTGTTATTTATCTGTTATATGTGAGGTTTACACTATATTTGTTAAAAATATCATGAAATTCAATGTATCTTACAGTTACACAAATAGATTAAATTTAATGTATCTATAACTGAACAGTATGAGCATAAAATTTAGTGCATTTTTGACAACATTAAATGTTTCTAATGTATCTGTTTAAACTTTGTTTCCGTTACATTACATTAAATTTTGCTGAATGTTTTTATTAGTGTAAAAGATGACAATTTTTAATGCTGTAACTTTTGGAAAGCTATACGAAAAGAAGTTTGTTGAAATATCTAAAAATTTAGCCGATTACAAATCTTAAAATAATTTTGTTCGTTCTTTAAAATAATTGTGTAAAACAATTGCAAATTGGTTGCTAGATCGTCAAAACTCTTTAGTCTTGTTCATCATGCTTGAGATTGCTACATAATTATTCTGATGGCTTATTACAAAATTATTTTCAAATCTGTATCTAGTTTGATTTTTAGATACTTTATCAAAACCGTTCTTTCTATGTAAAATTGAACTTAAATGGCTAAAGATATTTAAACAAAAATGAAAAGATTCACACAGTAGTGTAGGTGAAATTAAAGATAATTGTGATATTTAAGATTTACTATTCTTTAAAATTGAATTTAGGATTTTAAAGATAATTTTTAGTTCTTTTTTATTTATTTTTGATTTTAATTTTATTATATTCATAAGCATATATTTAATAAGATTTAAGAATTAAAAAAAGTTATTTTGTTTATTTATACAGATATTCTATATGAAAGATATGTTTTATTTTTGTGAGCGATTGAAATAAAGATTTTATTTTTACTTAGTTTATTTCAATATATCATAAATAAAACTTTAAAAAATAAAATTAATCAAGTAGGTTTTATTCCTGTGGTATTTCAGGTACCTTATTTATATTATCGCATTTATATTTTCGCAAAATATCATCACGTCTTATCTTCTCATCTCACGATAATCAGGCGCCAATTGAAATCCTAAGGCGCCTACATGAAACCGTTGTACGTGAACAATGATCTAGAAATCTTCAAACAGCTATGAAAATGGCATCGCAAATTACAAATTAAGCGCAGTACAACTTAACAATTAAACTGGAACGCGCTCTCGTCCGCGTCGCGGCACAAGATGACGATCCTCGGCTTCAATGTAGCGGTGAAACGTGGCGAGGAAGCGGGATGCGAGAAGGGTATGGTGTGTATACGGCCTCGCAACAATACAGACAGGGGCGGTAGAGAGAACTAGAAGGAGCGCGCCATGATAATAACAGCGATTATCGCTGTATTCGGGAAATTACTGGTAAGCGGCAGGCCCCGGTACATAATTGAACGCCGGCCAGATACTACTCCCCCGTGCTCTCTCGTTCGCCCGCTCGTTCGTTCGCTCGCACTCGCGCGAAACGCGTGTGCGTGCATAACGGCGCAGTTGAAGGCAGCATAGACCGTCCTTTCGTGTGCACATCGTACACACGCATACGCACACGCACGACGACGATCTCTCGCACATTGCGCGTGCGGCGCCGCGCCACACTTACACTTCTATACGGAAACACGGCTATCTATCCGGTGGAGGTTTATACGCGTGTTGCCGCTGTAAACTCGCGCCCGGGTACCGGCAACGTAATCGTACGAGATCCCATTGCATGAATATAATTTGCATACAAGTTGGTTATATGGCGCGGGGGGGCCGGCATCAGCTGGCTCGCCCGTATAAACGATTATATGGACCCAACAGATGTAGGCGGACCTGCGACCCCGCGCAGTCCGCGATTGGCGTTGTACCCTTTTACGCCCTCCTATCCCGCTTGCCCTCCCTCCCGCCTTCCCCCCTTCGCTGCCCTGCGTACGCTTGCGTTATCACAAAACGCCCTGGTAATGGCAAGGCCATATAATTTATGGATACCTGTGAATTGTCCCGAGTGCGCCCCTTATGCGAACTGCCGCGCGATCGGCGTTTAACTCCGCGGAATCAACGCGTATTTTAATTTTTCAAGCAGGCGCGAGTTCGTCGTACCTTGACAAAAATGGTTTTATCAGATTTGTAAGTAGGAACGTAAAATAGGATAACTCGAGGGAGTTAGATAGCGCGATTCACTTAAAATAACATGAAAACTTGATGGTCTTTATAATTCGCGTTATCGTCCTTCGGAATTATTACAGCGATGCATATTGGATTGTCGGTGTCGGTCTTTGATCGTCGTACATGTCAGGGTGTCTACACGAGCTTAGAGGGTACTCGCGAAGCCTGAAAAGAGGAAATCGACCGGTTCGAGTACAGTTCGATGTGGAAACGAAGCCCCGCGCATTCTCGACGGTTGCATCCTCGGGTGCGGAGTGCAGAAGTGGATCGCTAGCACGGCACATCATTAAGCCGGAGAGTGGTCGTGTCGCGCTATCGACTTTATCCTTTTTTCTCTCCCTCCCCCTTGATTCGTCTCCTGCACCAGACTGCCTCGGAAACCTCTTTTTCGTGCGGCGCGGCATCCCGCGTCGGACCTGGACACCTAATCTAATGGATGAGACACGGCGGATAGAGGTGTGTGGGCATTTAGGAGAAAATACCACATCGGCCGGACCGATTGTCAATCGAGAGAGAAAGAGAGAGAAACTAGGCGGGAGAGCAAGACGGAAATAATAGAGATAGAGAGAGAGAGAGAGAGAAGGAGAGTCGAGGTTAACAGAAACGGGAGAGAGTACGGTAGAAAGATCCTTTGAAGCAGCCGCCACCACTTGTTGGTCGATCAACGGCTCCCTTTAAATCCGATCGCCAGTCACCTCACCCCTTCCCCGTCTACCTCAGCTTCTTCGGCATCGGTAGGATAGGCGCCGCTTTTAGAGGTGGACTCGACTGCCTGCGTCCCCGTGCACGCCTCACCAACTATGCCACGGACGTTACAGATTTTCGTTTACATTTATAAGTCCTGAGGGGCGGAGGCGAGAGGGGGAGGGCTGGCCGCAGCTGGTGTGCCAATAAATTCTACGGCATTCGCCGGGAGAGGGCCTTTAGCGCCACCGTATATTGTTGCGTGTGGAGGGTGGGTGGTGGCTCTCGTTGACGACGACCTTCAAAGCGGACGAACCGCCGCCCCGTGTGGACGTCACATCGGAACATACCTTCGATAGGCGGGTAACGCCTCGTTTTATTGGCGGTCGATCCTTTTTTTCCGTTTATGCAATATCTCGCCCGCAGAAATATTAACTTAGGCGCCGCTTCTTTGGTTCGCGATATCGATGTTACGCGTTGGGCGTGTCGCCTATATGCATTTTGCATCGATTGCCGGACGCATCGCCACGCAAATGTATTCGACCGTGAAACCTGCTCGTAAAAAAAAATTGCACTTCCCTATTTTTATTTGCATTGAAAAAAACACAAGTTACTCCTTATGTCTCCGATAAACCAATATTAGAGATTACGGTCATCATCAGTCCTTTCGCATAAATCGAACGACTAAACGAGTTAGATTAGCTTACAAATTATGAAAGGGTCCTTAGCGCGCGAGTATATATTTTTCGGGAGCTTACCGAGTACATCGAAAATCCATCTTGCTACCTTTTGATTTAACACGCGGTACGAGGGGCCGAGCAAATCGTCGAGCTTGACTTGGTCCGTAAGATGTTCCTCCCGATGGAAACGAACGTCTCTGAACTGAGAGCGCGCATTGATCGGCGGGGGTGTGCAGAGTCGGCTCCGAATGGCGCGAAGTAATATAAAGTCTGGGAGCCGCGGTCATATCGCGCTCGTAAACCAGAAGGCTCTCCAGTTTCCACCTCTCCTCGCCTCGCCTCGCCTCGCCTCGCCCCCGTGAGTTGTAAGAGCGTTCCTTCCCGTATTCGTCGTGCGGAGTGGAGTCTTCGTGGTATGAAGCAATTTACATGAGGGTCGACGCGCGCGTGCTTCCACCCTCGCACCGTAGCGAGCATCCAGGATCGTCCGACACACATGGAGGTCTTGGTCGGACTTCCAACGGCCGCTCGCGTGAAGGAAATGCCGTGCGACTAGAGAATACGGAATAGTTACAAATATCCTGAATTTAGCGACGCGATCATATAACGCGAGATCGAGCGGAACGAATGTCGGAAGTTTCGACAGAAAAATAGTTCACAATCGAAAAATCGTTTTTGCGAAAGATATTTCAAGTTCCTCTGTCCCTCAATTGTTATTGCGTAATATAACGACTGACCTGTGTCTCGCAGATCGTACAAGACTGATTTAGCATTTTAAAAATATAGAGCCATGTCTTTCGTGAAGTTAACGGATCCGTGATAAAGAACTGATTGCGTGGGTCGCTTATTTCCTTCGTTATCAGCTATTAGTGACGTCTACTGATTTCACTTTGTTGACCTACTTTTGCAAATGCCCAGTTAGCGTGTTTTTGGATCTTTAAAAAGCCACTTGTAATCATTCCGAAGCACAGTAGTGTATATCGAGAATTTTTGTCGACTGACGCGAAATCGGAAGAAATCTAAATGTGTGCTACGTGGACTATCGTACGTATTTAAAGTTGTACATTATTCACGATCAAAATTTATATGAGAAGATTACATTTTATATTTGTATTTTTTTTTCTTTACTACATCGTCTTATAATTCATGCCTCCGCTGATTCCGAGAAGCGCTATCTTCGGCACGGGAGCCGTTTCGTGAGGGCTACCTATCTATACGCGGCGTGTACTCGATAATGCCCGAACAAAGTGCTGTCGCCGGTGAGTAGATTACACGAATACTCGAAAAGTCTTAGCCGGAGGACTGGGAGCGGGGCAGGAGCGGGGTGGAAGGGCCGGTGAGAGAGGAAACGCGGAGAGGAGGGCTGCGTGAGATCGGCGAAGGGTGAGGGAAGTCGGCCATGTTGAAGGGGTGGGATGGAGGCGAGAGGTGGCTAGGAGAGAAGGCGCCGCACGGTCGCGTCTTCGACCGCACGAGAGAGGCCGTGAAAGCGATCGCTATGCGACCACGACGCGGTGTCGAGAGTGAGCACCATCTTGTTAACAGCCGAGTTCTTTTCCCATCGGCGTCGGCTCCGATAGGCCTGCGGGACCACGGTGGGCGTTCTTCCTCGTCTTCCTATTTTATCCGCTCGTACTTGCTCCGCCTCGAGCGATGCTCTCTTGGTTCCCCAAGTGCATGTGATCGCCGCGGGTATACGTCGTGCACAGGGGGGGAGGGGGAGATGGGGTATCGGTCCCCCTTTATATGTCTCTCCGACGAATCTACAGGTAGGTGAAGTCCGACCTGTAGATTTCGCATGGTCACATCTCCTCGACCGCTTAACCAGCGACCAGACATTCGTGGCGCTTAACGTGTGTAATACAATCTTTTAATATTGAGATTTCGTCTTATAAGCATTCTTTGTTCCGTTCGCGTAAGAGGAGTATCGATTTCTATCTTCGCATCGCTTTCAGTATTCCTTGCAACGTCACGTTACGCAACGTCAAGAGAAATTTAAATGTACCCCGGAAGATTCTAATGGCTTGCGCGAATTTCTCATATTGAAAGGCTTATATCATCTCGCGTAATTGCACTTGGGCCCTGTTTTCGCACTAATTACGCAATTTCCGCAGACATCTGTTTTGATATATCGAAGAGCCTCTATTAAATTCTTATCAATAGAAGTGTAACTTTGTTTCCGTACCGACGGCCCTAAGAGACAGGTGCAGACGCAGCGCGACCTGACTAAAACATTAGCGGCCACCTGCATTTCTTCCGAGCGAGCGAACTGTCGCGCAAACACGATTTGAAGGAATAGCAGGCGGCGACAAAACCGGGGGAATAAGAGAGGATACACATCCATTATCATCAGCATGCAAATTAGATCGAGGATTACCGCAAATCCTTTCGTAACAATCCTTCGTACCGCGAGCGGGGTTCTGCGGATCGCCTCGAAAGCAATGGTCCTGAGAAAAAGGGAAAGGGAGAAAGGGAAAATCCCGTGGTAGAACGCGAAGGAGGGTGATGGGACGCCGTTCCGTACAAACTCTTAACTCGAACTTAATTAACGCCTGCCGTCGCGATAGTATATGAAAGTTCTACAGTTCGACGCAGACATATAAGTATACGTCTTCTCGATTGGAAAATTATGCATTAGCATTATATTCGCAGAAAAAAAATTAATATCAACAATTATTCTCTCATCTATAAGCAAGATTTAATAATCCCAACAGATCAACTTGCTTACATGAAGAAATTTTATCAAGAAAAATACAATGATAATTATGAGTTAATAAAATGAATATAAAATAACAATATTTTTAAATTAAAAATTAGAAATATTAATGCTATTATTCCAGAGCAATTATATTGTTCCTTAAATGACTTTATTGTAATATTGAAATATTTGCTGAAGTTTATGATTATTAAATTCTTTAAAGAATCGATAATTTATACACACACACACACACACACCCATATATATATATATATATATATATATATATATATATATATATAACATAAAGATCTATTTTTATATATTATACATTATATTTATATATAAATACAATATACTTACCTATATATGAGAAATAATAATTATTGATTTGATACTAATTTTTTGACGGTCTAAAATGCATATTTTTATACATACACATATATGCTTATAATAATGTAATTAGAGGAGAAACTCTTTATAAAGAACGATAAAATATAATTAGACTGAATAATGTTAAACATTAGACAATTGTCGTGCTTCCGTTCTGGCGATGCTGCTTCACATCTTTCCTCGTTCTTTCATAATTTTGTCAAGCTATCAAGTTTATCAACGTACCTCCCCCTCTTATACGCGCGCGTCTCCAGGATAAAAAGCTCCACTGTTCCTTCCGAATATACAACTCTATCGTTGATTGGCGATACCGCGGAACCTGCGCCATAAATTTCAATTTCATAGCCATTACGTAAAACAAGAGCAGGCATTGAGCGACCAGCCCGTAATGCACGCTCTCATATCTCACTCGATATACGTGAATCGCTTAGCCGTGCCGCGACCCTGCGGTGACTTAATGGACGTCTTTCGAGGCTGATAAAAGGGGAAGAGGAAATCTGCGAGAGAAGAGCGTCCATTCATTCGGCGTTCTAACTCATATATGCTTCATTCAGCAGCCGCGACAATCTCTAATCGCTTCGTCTTTCATCCACTCCTACTCTGCCTTCTCCCTCTGTATGTCTTCCCTCGCTTCCACCTCAGAGTCACTCTCTCGTTATCATGGAACTTTATGGTTATTGTCCCCGTGTCGACGTACATGCTCGTTGAACAGCGACAGCAACTGGCACGGAACTCGCGGGTATCCGGGAACTCTCTTAAGCCTCAACAGCCACTCGGAGCTGAGGATGAAAGGGGATGACCGGTCGTCGGAATCGCGTGCATCATCGTCGTGTCACGAAGACATGATTTATGCAAAGCTGAATCTTAGAAAAGAGATAAAAAGAACGAAACTGTCGGGACTTTGTCACGTATGAAGATCGCGGGGGAGTAACGCGCGTTGTTGTGTAACACTTCTCGTCTTCGTTACCAATACACGAAATACAAATGAATGAATTGTATATTAATATGAGACATGAATGTCTTTTGTGTGCAAATGCCTTTTAGCGCTTGCTGCACCATTTCGCAAGAATGTTAGCGACATGAGCGCGATGTTAGCAACGGTAGCCGCAAACACGACTAGGAATGATACAAGCAATATTTTCTCAATGTTACGCAGAATAAAATGGAAGTACATTAGGCGATCTACCATTTGAGCATGCATTTACGCGTCACGTCGAGACGAGATTTACGCGCGGTAGATACATATTTCAACGTATTCAATCGCGCGTGAAAATTGCACGTAAAAAGCTCGCCGAGAGAGAGAAACGCCGCGTTATCGCAGGTAAAGACGAGAAGCGAGAGTGGACGCACGCAGATAAAGAGCGAGAAGGCGCGTCTCACCGCACCTACTGCGACGCGCGAGTGTATTTTATAATCTTATGGGATGCGCGCGTGAGAGTGGGGAAAATGGAGAATTGAGGATCTGGAGGAATCTTGACAAGTAGCGTAATTAGCAGTGAGTAGCCGATACGACGTTTCTCCGCTCATAGTAGATAAGTGCTTCGCGAATTATGTTACTGCATGCGTATTAATGTCACGCGGGGACACAACCGCTATGGCTATGTCGCCCGATAAGTTGATAGCGGAACGCGAACGTTCCTTTGCGCTCGCGGTTGGATGCGAAAATTAAATAAAGCGAAACAAGGTGGAATCGCGTGTATCATCGCGGTCGAGATGCGAAGTAATGGATCCGGGGAGATAACACGTCCGAGAGTGCCGGGATATTCGTTCCCCATACGCATGATTTACTTTATGATTCCATCCGCGAAACAGAGACATTATGAGGAAAGTGAACCTTCTTCGAGATGATAGCGTACGCCGTAAAGGAATCTGCACGATGTAAGATTCCACATATACACACACACACACACACACACACACATATATATATATGCACGGTAAGCGGTATAATTAATATTATCATCTTGTCCACCGCTTTCTAAACAAAGTTGATACAGTTAATATATTCGCGCGGTCATCACCGCGAGATCATAATTATTCGGATTACCGTGTCTCATCTCATGTTAAATATACGAAAAGCACGAAAGATAGATTACGCAAGATCCAGGTGGAAAAGGGTGTTGGATAGGTAAAAGGGGTGCTAGAAGCAAAAGTGGCGAGTGCTACGGACATTGGACGGAATCCAAGCGGCTCCGCACGGGCTATAAAGCACGAGAAAAGTCCTTGAGGTGTATCCATTAAGCTGCGGGCAAACAAACCCAAAAGAGCATCAACGACCGCCACTTCGGCTGTAATATATTACGACGTGACTAACGCACGCTCAATCGCGGCCGCTTAAGCGTCGTCTATGCGCGCTTGTCACATTGTATTTTATAAATAAATAGATCGCCGAGAATTTATTTTATACAGGCTAGTAGTGCTCCTCCTTTTCTCGCTCTTCATTATCACGCCTTATTTTAAGTGTCATTATCTTGTGTATTCTGATGCACAAAATGTTATTAAAGTCTATAGATTGAACATTTTGTTTTCGATACTGATTGCGCGTTATTGCAACAAAGAAATATGTATTGACGCGTTTAGTATAATATACATTAAGATATATATATTGAATTGCATAAAACAAATTAGGAAAAATAAACAACTGTTAGAACTTGTAAAAAAGATAAAAAAACTTTTTTTGAACTTAATATTGAAAAATTTTGTGCTTAAAAATATATTCGCGAAAATAGATTACATTTTTTTCTAAATTTGTGAATTTAAATAATTTTTAATGTATTACCTGTTTTTGCATATGTAGTAATACGTAAAAGAGATATTACATAGACACTTACAAGAGCACAATAAATTGTATAAAAAGTAACGCACCGTTATTCAAATCTAATTTCCGCTATTGCTTAATTATATAGTCTTAATCGATTACATTGCACAATCGTGCTGACTACTGATTTGAACTACATTGTTTCTGAATGTCATATTCTTAGCAAGTCAAATTCAGGAACAACAGGAAAAGATGTCACAAGTTTTATGTACATTATCGTAACAATATTTGCATTAGTACGGCAAATGATTTTATTTTATGATAGCATAAAAGAAATTTTGTATAATGTAAAACTCTTAAAAAATAATTGTTTAAAAAGAATTACGATTCTTATTAATGAATTAAAATTGGGTTGAGATATAATAGTAATTCTATGAGTTAAAATTATATTAAGACGTAATAAAAATATAGAGTTATTTTGGTGTTTAGACATAATTTTATTTTATTATTATTATTTTTAAATAAATAAGAAAAGAATATGCCAATAAGAGCCTTAAGGTTTCCATATGCAAGATAAATAATTGTATTAAATTAACTAATTGACAGAGCATATATAAAATTAATAAAATGCAAGAACACATGTAACAAACATAATCGCAAACAATTCACATTTCGAGTCCTCTTCAACACTATAAAAGATTAATTTGTAAGAAATTAGAAAGTTGTTTGCTGAATTGAAATGTCGATAAAATTGCTGTATAAATTTTCCTAGTTAGTTAAAAAGTCTGATAACAGATTATTTACTATATTCTAATTCACAATTTTACCTGAACAATTACTTTTTAATCAATTAGAAGACATTTATATTTCATACGGGGATTTAGTGCCGTTCTTATTGGCATTCTTTTTATAGAAGTCTTATGCTATGCATTTTGTATATTATAATCCATAAAATCTTTGATTAATTATTATTATGTCACGACATGATTTTTATTTATTAATAATATAATATAATTATAATTTCTTTTATTCAATTTTTTAAGAGTTTAATAGTAAATAATCTTTTATGTCTAAATAGTCTTTCATGTTATTAAAAGGTAAAATGGCTTTTTGTACAATAACTTTGTTAATGATCAATATTTTAAATTGACAATTTAATGATTACATCAGTTAATGTATTATTCAATTTATTCTAAATTTAAAGTTGATGAAATATTATTAGAATGTTATTTATAAAAATGTGACTACACTGCATAATGGATTGTAAAGAAACAGGGGTGATAATGTAGCGCCGTCATAAAAATAAATTGATAAAATTAGCTTTATTTAAAAAAATATAGTAATTTATTTCAAAATTATACATTTATTCAGAACAAGGAGAAAATAATGTAGAATATATGCAAATGTATGTACGTACATATAACCTTTCCGCATATAGATTGCAGTATTAAAAATATATACATGTAATGTAAAGTAAAGATTAGCAGTTCGATTACAACTTATCGAATAACTACTTTGATATGAAAAGTTCGAAAAAGCCCGTATTAGGCTATCTCTATATTCAATTTTCTGTTGAGTTGTCAGTACGCTACATTAACAAAATCCCATGCTATCGCTTAACTTTGCATAACTCGAAATATGTACACTATGTACAGTCAAATTAAATGTTAAATGTTATCAATCGATTAAAATGTTAAATAATAAGAAACGCACTCAAATGTACGTACATTTATGTGCTAATATGTGATAATTATGTGCATTATGTAATAATACGCTCAAAATTGAAAAGAATAAGAAATTAATTAAATATTAAAATGTGCTTTGAAAAAATTTTGAAATGTTCAAAAGTAAAAATGTCTTATAACATTTTTACTTTTGCCGTCTATTGTGTATTGGAATATTAGCGCCATTGCATAACGACAGGCTACTAAACAAATGATTTCACAAATAATTACTAAAATTTGTCGCCTAATAACATAGGGACGAGTGGTTATAATACAAGAGCCACAATAACTACCATCTTCTCTATTTATTAAAATCACAATAATTCTTAAGCTTGTTTTGCTTTATCAACAAAGTTGGATAAATACTAAAAATATTGTTAATTATAAAATGTAATAATTTGTTATCTTTTATTATGCAATCTTAAGCAAGTTAACAAACGAGAATTTGAAAATAAATCGAAAGTATGCGCCCGAAATGGTAAGTCACACACTCGCAGCTATTTCTTTATAAGTCAATTTGTTTCTGAAAAAGGCAAAAGTCTGAAAAAGGCAAATTAACAGATCATCCTCGCAGAGAGTCTCTAGTGATGTGAAAAAGTTATGTTCTTGTCAGCGGCAAACTACCGGTAATCATTCCTGTGATTATATCAATAGTAGAATATATTTTTCACATATGTCTTCTGGTAAATTATATTATATCAGCTGAAGTATATGCGTATTTTTTCGCGTCTATAACGTATCTTCTACGTGATTAAGTATGCGACATGCATGCACGCACGTGTAATGAAAATTCACGAGCATGTGTATTAAAATTCACGAGACTGTGCATCTAAACGATACCGGATATTTCTTTCTATTGAGTCATGATTAGGCAATATCGCAACATGATGTTTAGCACTTTTTCATTTTTTGGAAGTTATGTCGCTTCTTCATTGATATAACTTTTATAGATACATTTGTAAATTAATTATTAAGTAACATTTTCCATCGAAATTTAACCTTCTGTTTGCAATCCTATTTTTACTCCCTGCGTTAGTAATGTGGGTCATTTTTGTTCAATTAAAATTTTTTTTGTTTTAAGCTTCCAAAAAAACTAAAAAATTTAGAGCTACTCTTCAACTACTAGCTTACCGAATTTTTAATTTTTGAACTCAATAAAACCTTCAGTTAATAAAAATCCCGCTACTTCGAAGAAATTAAGTAAAATTTTTTATTTGTACGAAAAAGATCCGGATTATAGACAGAGGGTTAAGACATAGGTATGAATGAAATGATAGATATATTAATCGAAATTTATGGAAGTTTATTCTTATTTATCACGCACTTCTTTGATGATATGATATTAATATCGACTATAAAGAGAGTTTATCTATGTCTCTGAGTAGTCAGACAACAAAATAATATGGAGATGCGGAATACAGTTTTTTTTATTAAATCAGTCCTTGAGATGCTTTCACATCAAACAATCCGGAACAAATCGCAGGTGTAAGTCCGTCTCTCAGTTAGAGGATTGAACTAGATATACCCTTTGGTCGGGTGTCATTGAGTCTCGTCGACAGTGTTAAGCCGGCATGTGTCAAGCAATTCAGGTACAGCTACACGCGTGTTCACGTGGCATATTAGGTGCACACGTACAGTTGTCTCATGCATAAACACCAAGGGAGTGTGTATGTGTTTGTACATGTATGTGTGTGCGTGTATGTGTGTGTGTATACTCAAACCGTTCATGGGGCGAACGAGCGAAGCATATGTAGGTAGTGTACTCATGCGCGAGCATGTTAACGCAACGGTCCTTGCTAAAAGAGAATGATAGACGGAGCTAGGTGTCAGAAAAGATGAGAGAGAAAGAGAGAGATGGGGACGTGAGTCCTTTCCCCGAGATGTGTTCGCCTTCTTCTGAGGTTCTGGTTTTCGCGTCTGGTTAGTGTCGTCGGACCTCTCGCGGTCAACTTATCGGTGTTTATGTTAAAACCGGCACGTTTAACAGCCGCGACGGTTTATCTCGCCGATAAATAACCTCCAGAGTGAGAGACCACGAGACACTCGTGTTCTCCTTGCCGAGTGATAGGCTTGCTCCTCTCGAGTCGTTATTGTTCGCGAGCGAACGATCCCGAAAGGATCGTGTCGCTATTAGAGCCTCTCTCTGTCCAAAATGTTTTACCAGGACGTAACGCGAGTCTATTCTGTCCAACGTATATTTTTCCGATGTCGTCGATGAACTTTTATTTTAACTTTCGACATATTATTAAGAAAAGTCTGTATTATGCCACGTATCGATGACAATAAATAACCCTTGGCTTCTTCCTTGTGACATTTCTAAATGTGTATAATTTAGTGAAAAATACATGCGTTTTCGACTGGCGGCGCGGCGTAAATAATGTCGTAAGATTGTCTAGGAATAAAACGTCAATAATCCTGGTAAGCCGCGACGAGCGGTTCCATCCTCCTCTTCGGCTCTAGGGAGAGAAAAAGGATGAGACGAGATAAACCTTAGAGGCGGCATGCGCGCGTATCAGTGTATACGTACGTGCATACTAATGGAGCAAGTATTTTGAGACGCGTCTCCTGACGGTCGCAAGAAGTGCGCGCGGGGCTATTCGTTTGACGGCGAAACATAAATTCGAGACGTAGCGCAAATTTTCTCGCTCCTTGTCATCTTTGTCATTTGTTGCTTATAAATACCAGCGGACCGTAGGTTTATTCCCGGTTTTCGCGACGCTTTCCGTGGAGTTTCTTTCGTGCCAATGTCCCCGAATAGATTCATAAATAGATGGACGAGCTAATGTCCTCCGTTCTTTTTCTGTATGAGCCGGCGGGCGCGCGCGCTCTCATCGCGAGAGATCTCATCGGCGAAACTCTCGCGTGTCTGTGCCATCCGGCCGAGCGTTTTAAATCCGGTTGCTTAATTCAATTAGCACGTCGCTAAATTTTAAATGCGATATAAAATTATCAGCTAATCCAATGTAGCGAACGAAATAATTCAGTCTTCGCGTCGCGAACGCGGCGTAAGGGATAATCTCTTATCTTCTCCGAATAGATCCCTATCGAAGATTATAATTTCATTATAACATTGATCTAAAATATTCGCAAGGCTCTCTGCCTTAGCACTCGAGTTACAATACGTGCGGAATATTTAACAGCTTTTTGGATATACTCTATCCGGAGGAAGGGTCAGAGCTTTCTTCGCGAGAGGGTATAAAACGGAAACGAACTTCTCCATCGACGGAAGACAAAGGGAAGTGTACGAGTTTCACTACGATATATGCTTCTTCTTTTTTTTTCTTCTCCCGTTCATAAAAGAAAATGTCGTTTCTCTCGTCTTATCGCGCGGTCACCCGAGAACATGCGAGCACACGCGAGTGTGTGTCGCCGGCGCACACCTCGTGAAAACTACCAAGAGAGTGTGAGGACCTACGAGCGCTGACAGACGTTGAACATGCGCTCACGAGTGTCGCCGCTTTTTGTCACTTTTACGGCCTCCGGGTCCCGAAAATATGGCCATTAAGCACCGCCAAGAGAAACACGCTCGTCTCGAAGACCCGTAAACACGACACGACCGAGAAGGCCCGGTCAGAGGGACTCTACGGAGTCATATTATACGGCTCTCTTATAATCCGTCGTCGGCACGCTCTTCCGTTCGCGAGTGCATTTCTTAAGGGATTCTCTGCGAGACGGGAAGAACAGCGAGCTGTTTGTTTATTTGCCTTCGGATTGGTCGGATTTAGAGCAAGTTACGAACGCGATGTCATCTGAACCGTTTCCGTCACGAGATAAAAAGAAGGATTTCAGCATAGAATGATCGATCCGTGACTTGAGATCTCTTTTCTTTTTTCCTATTTTTGAAACTCCGCGAGGAACTCGCTCCCCGATCCCGGCAGTGATTCGTTCCTCCGGAAAACTTGCTGAGCACGTGTAGTTTCGTGGGTGGTCTTATCGCCCATTCAACAAACGATATATTTTAGAAAATAGATCAAGTTTCCTCTGAAATGTCTACACATGTGATACCGTGAAACGCATTTTGTTGGACTTTGTCGTATTATCATATTTGTAAACACAACGTTCACCACGACCTACGAGACTGGCGTGTCGCCAAATTTCGTGACAGAGATATATCCTTGAAAATATCGTTGTTACCGATAAAATGACCAAGAGAGTTCTTAACTATTATTGCAATTGCAATTGAATCGTTATTTTTTTCGACAAATAAAACGATTATGTTGAACACACGTTGCTGCGAGAGGAAACTTTGTGGCGGAGGATTAACTCGATCAGGCAAAATTGCATTCGTCTTAAACAGTCTTTTGTGCGAAACTTTCGTCTCCGAAACTTCGACGTTTTGTCGGCGCAGAACGTTTGTAAAACGAAGTTGTTACCACTCGAGGGAGGGAGTCCAAGAGGACGAAACATAGTTCCGACGAGCGTGTGATGTTTCCAGTTTTATCGGCCAACACACACTTGACTCGAGTTTAAATCCGTCAGTTTTCGCCCTCGACGACGCAGCGGCAAAACGAACGAGCACGCGGCTCGCATCCCACGCAAATAAAACACGCACCTTCCTTAAGCCTCCGAGACAACAGCCCGCGGATTTTTCGAGTCACTTTCGGCGGCCTTCCTTTCGGGCGTATACGTGTTACCGCCTGTTTGTCGATGGATCGGGATATTTGCACATCGGGTTCGCTACTATCTCCTTTCTCTCGCGTGTCATCCTATCGCTGTGCAAACACGTCAAACCTTGACTTTACGATCCGACTTTATATCCGCCGTCATGGAATTTGGAGAAGAAGAGAGTTGCACAAAAATAAGAGCGTGCTGTTCTATTCGGAGACTAGTTTAACGAGCGGACCGATTTTATGCGATGGCCCCGAGCGTTTTACTTTTCCTTCGTACGACACACGAAATTTTATCGAAATCAATTGTCTGCGGAGTGACGTGTGCGCGCGATTCGAAAGCAAATATCGTTGGATGAATTTTCTACAATACGTAAAATAGCAGACGAGGTCTCTCTACTGTCGAGTCATACTGTAAATCCGGTAAATCGGGCAACGGTTACTAAGCGAGTGGCTGCGATCGACGATATAGGAACATAAAGCGCATGTATTTTGATGCGGACCGCTCGTAATCGCGGAGAACGTGACTTTACGGACACATGCACGTATATTCGATTTTTATAAGACGATTCAAATATTACTCCGATTATAAGAAGCAAATACTTCCTTCATAAATATTCTGACGAAGCTTTACTTTAAAACAGCATTGATAATATCAGATAGACAAAAAAGTTATTCGATCGTGTCTAAGATACTATAAATACGTAATACGAAGACGCAGGCTGGATATCGAGAGCATCGAAAGCCAAGTTTTTTAGCGAAGCCTGTAGACACGCATGAATTTCACGGTGGAGCGAGTGGAGAGCGCTGTCTCCAGTTCGCGAATATCTGGCGGCTATCTCTCAGCTATCGGAGGGTCATCGGCTAGGTATAGATATATCTGCGTATATTGAGCGACAAAGGCGTCGAAACGAGACAGAAGTGTACGAGGAAAAGTTAGCAGGAAAAGAAGAGGATGCTGGTTCCTGCACGGCGAGAGCGATGTATACCGAAGGCTACGTAGGGAGGTCAGGATAGCGTTAGGAGAAAGACGGGAAGTATATCGAAAGAAAGAAGATCGGCGTAAGGTAGAATAAGAGAGAGGAGGGAGGACGGCGAGAGAGAAGGTGGAGGATGAGGGCACGTTGGGCTACAAGCTGTCGGGCGACGATAGCATCGCCTATCGACCCCTAGGATCGCCCGAAGAGGTTTTCCATGTTCTTCTTCGTTATACGATCTTGTACGAGGAGCGCTCGTACGAGGGTGTGCAGGTAACAAACACCCCCAATTATGTCAGCTTGAATTAGTAGTGGTCCAACTATTTTGAACCTAACGAGCCGCCTTAGTCCGTATGCCGCGACTGTCTCTGGTTTCTACGTTGTCGGAGACGAAGTCGCCACGTCGTCCTGTCGATTGTGCCTGGTCCGAAATGTTCGTCCGTCTGGTCTGTCTGTCGAACGTTCCGTGAAACGATATTTCATTTGTCGCGACGAATCGGTATACGGTAGTCTGAGCCGGGAGAAACAATCATCGTCTGTCGCCGGGCGTGTAGGGCTCCTTTGTCGAAACATAATTTTGTTCTTTTGAAAATTCGGCATATTTACGATGGCGAACAATAGGAGTAATTTATTCCGCATCGTATTACAAGCTTGCATCGGTTTGCTCGCTATTGAAATGATGAAAGAGAGATCTCCGTTTTTGCAACTTTATTTAATTTATAAATTATTCATAATTTGGAAATTAATTTGTAATTTACAAAAGTTTCATATATTAATGGAACATGCAAAAACTTTTACGATTTGGGATAATATATATTAAAGCATTGATAAATTAATCTATCGACAATTTTATCTTCAATAAACTAGATATCATGTCCATTTCAACGTTTTTTTTTTTTTACAAGGATGATTCTCTTGACGAAGAAGAGAATATCATGTTAATGCCTCACGAAGTAAATGTAGACGTAGTGACTTTTAAAGAAGCGGAGACGACAGCTCTTTAGATACGGTGCGTCGGGGAAAACACGACTTTTCTCTTTCAGGCAGACGAAACGGTTCTACCCCTAACTGTGAACAACGGTAATACATAACAGAAAGAGCCTGCTAATTTGTTGGTCGTCGCTATTGGACATTTTCCGGAATTCCCTTTTTGCATGGATTGTAACACATTTTTAGTCGATCGAATAACAAATATCCTGCGCCGTAGAAGAAAAGGTTCTGTCTGCGGGGGGGCGATTCCGAACTAGGATAGGCAGTCTGGACCCTATTTGCATTGTACAATCGATACGCTACTTCTTCGCAATTGTATCGACAAACGATTTTCATTTCACGTAACTTTTATTTAACACTGATGTCAGTGTTAAATAAATCTACCTGTATAATAAAATTACACACTTACTGTTAGATTAGATACCGTACATTTCTTGTGATACCTTCAGCATTTTGGAAACATTTTTTTTTTCCGTATATTTATAACAAATGATATTTTTTATTGTTTTAATTTGTTATTATATATATTATTTATATTATCAATATTAATAATATTTTTCTATTTTCAAATCATATCGCATTTTAAGATAAAGCTCTTAGAAAAACCAATCTTTGTAAACCGATCTTCGATCGGTGCTGCCATCGTCTTGACCAACGATCGTCTAGTTCGCCCACGTGACCTGTTCAGGCCGCTGTGCATCGGTATATATCACGTTGACTAGAACACATACCGTACTGAAATTTAATGGAAGTCAGTTCGACGATCCTAAAGGAAGGATGGAGTGCAATCTCAAGAGCGTGTGCTTTTACAAGATAAGGAATTAAGTATGAACATCCCTTGCTGAGCACTAACAGTTTCTGGGATAAGATAAGCGCGTTCGTACTTGCATCCCACGTTCATCTGCTACATTGCTTTGAAACAATGGGAAAAAAGTTCTTCTCCTCAGCTTTTTTTATCTAACTTACAATTTAAAGTTAATTTGCAGTATCACAAAAGTTTTATTAAAGTACTGTCTGAGGGATTCTAATAAAAAGATGTTTGCAAGCAAAAGCCAACAACTCCACTACTCATCTTACGAGTTTCTTATCTAATGATTCGAATGGATTCGAATAGTTGACGCGATTTTCTAAACGGATAACGTTTGCAGAAGGGAGTGAGATTGCTGTAAACAAATCGTAAAAAGCGTGGAAAGATCCGTTTTCGTCCAGCTAACGTCGATATCTCGCTATTCAACCGTCGTAATAGACTTCGGAGCTGAGAGAACCCTTATAAAACTGCTCTTCGTTTCAGTGACTACTCCTTTTTAACGCGGTGATCGTTACAGCTATAAAAGTCGAATCGTTCGGGGAATGAGAACTCTCCTTCGGGATCGATGCTTAAAGCGCTCTCGAGGAATTCTGCAGCTGGCCAGGAGGGAAAAGTTAATTGCATTACAAGTCTATTATTTTTTCTTGCCATTAAGATAAACCTCGTTCTTTTTAATGTTGGCAATGACATTTTAATGTGTGTCAACGACCTTATTTTATTGTACCTATGTTTAATCGCGCATATTCAGTTAAAAATTACGAGAATTCTCTCTCTTCGTTAGAAAATTATGGAGAAAGACGCAGAATGTTTTTGACATAAGCAAATAATGATGTGGGGAATATAAATCTGCGAACGTAACATTTTGACACGGGCTTAAGATCGAATAAAACCTGATAGTCTACGCGTGACCGAAGCATCTTATCCGTGGCTTTGCTTCTTCTCAGCAAATATCAATAAAGCTCAGTTTACGCGCTAGTAATGAAAGTTAAATAAGGGTAAACGTTCATTTATTGGCTGCAATGAGCCAGCCGTGTTGTAGTGACTTGACGTTCTATAAACATCCGTAAAATAAATTAAAGAGATGAGTGAAGAATGTTATTAGTCACGTTTGATTTATTATAGACCAACTTCTCTATATATTAATGTGTACACGAACACGTACTTTTCTGTTTTATTACACCTTCAAAAATCCAACGAGGGGGCACACCTCTAAGCCTCGATTATCTCGTAAAATGCGTTTGCCAGTTGTAGGTCTTGGTTATAACCGGAAGCAACGCGCGAGTGTCAAAAAGCCTATGGAGAGGAGGGGAAGGAGAGGAAGAGTATCTAAGATACGGCATGTACATACGAAAAGCCAGTGCGTGGGTAAACACGCATTAGTAACGTGACCGGTCTTTATCGCGCGCGAGTTCTTTAGGGTGACTGAGAGGAGCTGATTCAAGATGAATCGGAGAGAGTCCTTCCTTTCCGGTCGTTCTTAAGCCTATTACCTCCTTTGCCCTCTCACTCCTCTTCTTCTTCTCTCTCTCTCTCTCTCTCTCTCTCTCTCTCTCTCTCTCTTTCTCCCTCAACCTCGCCGCTTGGAAGGCCATTCAGCGACACCGGCGCGAGTCGCTCGCGAGCATTCATAATCCTCATATGTGTGTATTTACAAGCTCGAAAGAGGAAGACAGAGAAGAAAGGCAAGAGAGAGAGAACTCACGCATAATACAGGCACGAATCTCGGACGGGCCACCAGGGGCGAGCGAGCATTTTTCTTGGCCGCACTGTCTTTCTGTCCAATCTATGGCGAGAAGGGCGAGGGAGAAGAACGGCGGAACGAACGAGACGGACGAAAAAAAAGGACGAAGCGCGTCCACGTCCCGGGAATACGAGGACTCTCTCCATTCAGTTACTCAGTATGTGACTCCCGCAGGCTAGCTTGCTGAGGCTACCTGTTCCTACGCGGATCGCTCTGTCTCTCTTTTTCGTAGCCGCCTCGAGAAACCTTAAGACGATCATCAGTCATTCCACATCGCTTTTCTCGTGCATCACGCGGCGTAGAAATGTCAAGCCGGCCGTCCAGGAGGGTCCTATTATTCGTTATTACACGGTCATTCGTGAAAACACGTTTCGAATGACTCTTGTTGCTCCCCACGATCCCGCTCCCTGAGGTAAAGACGGTTGTGTTACGCATTCACACGTTGGACGTATCGTTTGCTATTCGACAAAATAGTAAGAAAGTTGTTCGAGTCGTCAATATTTGGAAACAACTTGAATGACGACCGACACGCGTTAATGAAATCGCTCGGGGATCGATTACGAGCAAATAACGATCCTTATGGAGATACACGAAGTGCAGATTGCATTTTTGCAAACGACGTGACCCGACGTCAAGTTAAGCGCCTACGTATTACGATTCAATCTACATACGTTTAATTTTCTCTCAGTCGCTTCCCTCTGCCATTCGGACCTTATGTACGATTATTATCCTTGCGGAGTAACGACACTGTCGGGAGAATCTTCGGTATAATTGAAACCCGAGCGGGGTTCTCGAACTGGTCGCGCAGTCGGGATAAGTTTCGTACGCGGCACGGTCTCGAAATGCCCAGTCTAATCACAACTCTGTGCGGAGGGCACGCGCCAAGCTGATGGGTTCATTAGGCGTCACGACGCCACCCGCATCCTGATCTTACTTTTCCACCGGTAATGGCTTCTAGCGCCTCTCATCCGTCGTCGCTATCCTCGCGAGATTGGTTCAAGTTGTACGCGACCGGATTGCTTAGTGCGTTCGCCGGCTATCGATGAGAACGCGAGTCCGCGTAATTCAATGATCGACCGTTTAAGCGAGATGAGAGGAGAATTGCCGTCCGAAATAAGACTCGTGATGGGAAAGGTAGTTACAGATATGCTGCAATATAGGTATTACGTGGTTGAACGCTTTCGAACGTTAATCTTGTCTCTTAAGTAATTTTGCTATTACCTTATTTTCTCCAGTTAGTAATTTATTCAGAGGGTAAAATCAATCATGATTAATTTTAAATTGCTACTTTTTGCGTATCATGCCTGACAATGAACTGTTAAAGTGAGGGGATTAAGAAATACGAGAAATGAAAGACGAATATATAGTAAACGTTATTACAAATTGGCCAATTCAGCTATTGTGAACGAAGTCGTTGTGGTCGAGGGCGATCGGTACGACCTCGATGGCAGGGGCGATGAAGCATTATATCTAGTTTGTCGGAGTGGCAAGCCAATAATTGCACTATTCCGTCCCGCTCTTCTCCTAATTTATTTTATTACGGATGACTAGGCCAGCTTTGAGAGCTGCACCATCCACCGACTCCGGCTCGTAATTAGGAAAACCATTAAGGGTTCACGCTGTCGTTTTCCGCCACCCTTTAAATTCCTTAATGAATTGAGCCTAACTGCGATTATGCCATTTCGCCGGTGATGCCTTTTGAAGGGACGCGGACCCTCTCGGGGTTTGACGTTTAATTTTTTCGCGCCTCATCTTCTTTTCATGGCTACGAGTGCCCCTCGATTCTTAAGGTTCCCGTCTTCACGTTGCTCTCAAAATTGCTTCGCAGGTCTCCGTGGAGGGATGAAAGGACAAAGATTTAACATAAGCGTAAATATTTGCTCCGAAAGTCTGAAATGAATCCGTTTATGTCTCGATCAACGATCTTGTTTTATTTTATGCGGTGTCTGAAATACCGATACCTCTAATGGAAATGTTTGCGAGCAACAGAATACGTGCGTAGCAACTCTCTGTGGTGTAGGTGAGAAAGACAGAAGCAGAGGGAAACTGAAAATGGAAAAAAAAGAGAAAAAGAAAAATTGGCACAAAACAAAGGTCCATATACGGTCATCCGTGCCGAAAATCGGCCGGATGATCGGCCAGTAACCGTCGGAGCGGTAAGCGACGCCCTGGCGGAATAAATAATTCGTATGCACGCCGTGGATATAGAGGCTCCCCGGTGCCTCGCGTACATTCGCGCACATATACGTAATACACGCGCATGAACGCGTACACGCGCGCGCGCGTGCACGTACACACACACACACACTTAACGCGTACGTGCGCGAACGTATAGCGATTTCATTGCTAGCACAGAGTGGCGTTTGACCGACGTGTGATATGCAGCGACGAGCCGTGATGGAAACGAAAGCCCGTGGAGGTGAGCAGGTGGTGCAAGGTGGTGTAGGTAGAGCGTGTGACGCCACCCAACGCTACACCCTGACCCCCTAGCCGTCGCCCGATTCACTCATCCCGCACTCTCTCTCTCTCTCTCTCTCTCTCTCTCTCTCTCTTTCTCTCTCTCTCTCTCGAACTACTCGTTCCCCCCTAGTTTCCCACCCCATCCTCCCTCTTGCCCTGTAGCCACCGCCTCTCATATCTACCTCTCTCTTTTTCTCTCTGCAGTATGCTCTCTCGGCGTTGCAGCAGCCCTTTCAAACAGCCGATGCAATATTCAGCGGCTCTTGGCAGTCGTTTGTGGGGGAGGGTCGGCCATCGCCACCAAAAAAAGAGCCCCACGTGGCCGAAGCCTCCGACCGTCAAATTGGCGCCGCTGTCCATCAACCATTGCGCGAGTGATCGTCCTCTCTTTCTCGCTCTACTCGTGTCCATCCCTCTCCATCTGCTATTTTCTACCTTCATCCCCTTCGCGCGTTCTCTCCCTCGAATTGTTTTCTTCTCTCTTACATTTTTATTATTTCTTTCTTTTTCTACCGTCTTTTTCGGTCTTTCTCTCTCTCTCTTTTTCTCTCTCAATTGCATTGAACATTGCCCATTGGACATCGAAGCGTTGATGCAACCTTTGAGTAGACGATGGTTCATTGCGAGTTGTGAACGCGACTGATTTTTCCTCTCTTCTCGCATTCATTTCGTGCTTTGATTTATTTTTAAAACAAATATAAATCAAATCCATTACATTAATATTAATATCGCAGTATAAACATCTCACTGGCAATTAATAAGATTCTCAAGATAAAAAAAGTAAAACGTGCAAAAAATTATCTCACGACCGCGTTTTAATTTTTCTACCGAGTATTGAACGAGCAAGCATGAAACCATAGAATACAAGATAACGACGAAAGTAAGGAAGGAAAACTACGATGGGGAGCATACAGTGTTGGTTTGCCGAAGCTAAGTAAGACTACCACGTGTATATCAGTACTTGCAAGTCTTGCAACGCAACGAGGTAACAGCTAAGGCGAGAAGTAAAAAGGAAAGAGCAGAGGAAGAAGAGGAGGAGCAGAGGAAGAAGCGAGAGGTGGCGGAGGAAGCATAAAAGAGTCGACACTCCGTTATAATAAAGTCCACCCTTGGAAGCCTTCCGCCCTCTCTTTGCGCCTGCCCTCTCCCACTTTTCTCCTGGCAGCAGCAGCAGCATTACGCCATCCAACTTACTTTGTTCCTCAACTTTATTAATTTTTCCCTCGGTCTTGGGGGAGAGCCCGCCCCCGCTACTTCGTCGCCCCCAGCGGTTATATCGAGAATCTAGCCGCCGAGGGTAGTAAGCGAGAAGAAGAGGAAAGAAGAAGTGACGAAAGGAGGAGGAAGGGGCGAAGGAAAAAAAGAGACAGAGCAAGCGGGTAGGAGGCGGTTCTTCCTTGTGACGGGAAATTTAAAAATCTGTCTACGCGTTGTCGAACCACCCAAGGAAACTTTATTATTAGCGCCGCGCGCGCGCGCGCGCGGTAAAGAGAAGTTGGCAACGTAGACGTCGACGACGACGACGACGACGACGACGACGACGACGACGACGACGATGGCGATAGCAACGACGGCGGTTCGACGAACTACACCGCGAACGGAGATATTGCCTTTATAAACTCATTTGCAGCCGCGACCCGAGGAGCGAAAGAAGAAATTTTGTCCGCCGCTCAAGCGCGGCGGCCCGCGCGATTCGGACAGGAATTGCGCGCTCGTCTGACAAGGCGATGGTGATTGATGCGCCCCACGAACTAAAGACTCACCGATGCCGAATAATTAGAGAGGGGGGGGGGCTCTTCGACACTTTGCCGGAGGTGTTGGCATTTTTTTTTCTTTTGCGTTGATAAGCTTTTCGTCCCCATCCGTGCGAGTTTAATCACCGTCGAAAATTTTCCAGTTAACTTTACAGAAAGTCGTGAAATCGAAGGTTGACGCGCGAGGTTCATCGGAGATTACGAAATCTATGAAACGTGAATTCATGGACAATGTAAATCTATAAGATTTAATTTAACGAAAGGGAAAAACGTTTTGTGTCGATCTATATTTTAGGGACCGAGTTTCAGCGCGACGTACTTCCCGCGACTCGGGCCTTCGCGAAAGCTCACCCGAAAAAATTCAATTCAATCGTTGACGACATCCTTGAACCGATTAGCGGTGCCCGCACTTCCACGGGCCTCTGCAACATAAATATTTACGACTCATTCACGAAGCTAATATAAATGCGATTTGGGCGTTTGCTCTTTTTGGTGCATGCTCTAATCGGATTAGGCCCGGCGCGCAACAACGGGCCGCGGCTGCTTGTATTGTGCCGCGCGAGCCCACCTTACCCCCCTCTAGAATGGGAAAAGGGGTCCTTTCTCTGCCCTTGTGCATTTCGCTATACACGCCGAATCGTGCCACCGTGATCCCCCCCTCCGTTGCCCGCCCTCGTTCCCCTTTCATTATTCACGTCGCTATTCCTGACCGGTGACGCGGATTTAGTCGCTTTACGTCTACTCTATACACAGCGAGATATAAGTCGACACGTCGCTCCTGTCGTTCGTCCCGATGTTCCTTTCGTAGGCAACGATGACTAGGGCAATGCAGACCAGCGATGCACGCGGATCGCGTCAGGATCTGCATTGTTACCCCTATTGGCTTAACTGCTTTTCCCTCGTGTACCCGTATTCCGACATTCCGCGCGTTTCCTGTGTGTATATGATGGGAACGTGTCACGGGCCTCGATGACAGCCGAAACGAACGACGACAAATCATTTTCTTCACGTTGCTATTGAACGGGGAAAGAACGGGGACACCCGGAATTTCTTCTAAGCGGTTTTCAATTTGTCGTATTTTCCTTTACATGACTATAGACAAAGCGATACGTTGAAATCGGCATGGTATGCCGATTTCAACGTTATTTTCGAAACTCTGTCCACTTTTCAAGTAACACGTTCCGTGATATAATTTGTCATTTTGTCCGGCACAGGGGCCGAACATTAAGCAAGGCGGGAACTCTACGTCGCGGACACTCTCGTTACACAACCGCGAGCGTTCTTTACGGCTCTAGAAGGAAGACACGAGAGAGCGAGAGGAGTCGACACGCGAGACAGGGCGCGACCGTGTGTAAGCGACTCTCCACCCCATTGTCAGCCGGAACCTTTTCAGAGACGCATTTGTTATCCTTTGAATGAGGAGCAAGCTATTATTTATTCCATTCTTATTTTTTGTCAGGCACCCGTTGTGTAGTAAATGGATATAAGTCAGCGCAGGCGAGCAGTGGCTCTGTCATTTTTATCGCCTCTCCCTGAATTAAGAAGGTGGAGTCCGCGACTTCCTCCTCCACTTCCCCTCCTTTTCCTCCTTCTCCTCCTCCTCCTTCTTCTCGCCCACCGTGTCTAACTGTTTCTCTCTTTTTCACCGTATGCTGTACGACACTGTTCTCTTTCTCTCTCTCTCTCTCTCTCTCTCTCTCTCTCTCTCTCTCTCTCTCTACGTACGATCATCCTCCACGTTTCCTCTTACTCTCATCCTATCTCTCGACTAGCCGACGAACCGAATCGAGCAGGAGGACCGCCATATTTCTGCCTTGCCGGTAGGGTACACTCTCCGCGTCATTGTTCCGATTGTGACCGGACCGAAACGAGTTGGGCGTTACTACTCGCTGAACGTACGATTTATAGGATCGAGTTAGCACGAGAGACGAAAGAAGAGTTGCGAATCCGCAACCGCAATGTGATTGTCAGTCGCCGTTTTTCTTCGATTCCATTGAGCCGTCGTTTTGGCGATAGTAAATTTAATATGAATCTTATACTCACATTTGCCATTTCTCAATTTTCAAACATGCTTCTTGGTAATTTGAAATTTTCGTGCTCGTTGACCATCGATTCAACATGACAAAAGGAAAGTGCAGTAGATGAAATAAGTGACGGCCACGAGACAGTCCGGGAAGGTCCACGTCAACACCAACATTTGTCCTCGGCGATACGCCTTACCACGGTTTCCACTTCGTGCTTTAAATAATGGAGCACGTCTCTCATATGTAAGACATAATGAAAATATAAACATTGGCAAGACTGACAAAGTCTGCTGACCCCTTGTCGGCAGGACCACGTCTCGGCGACGATCGCCTTCTTTTTCCTTCAAGGATTTTCCGTTTGGCTCGAGCACCGTGTCTGGATCACAGACCTGCGGACATTAACCGGGATTTCGGTAGTCGCTGATATCGCGCACGAGGGGATCCAATAAC
This sequence comes from Solenopsis invicta, assembly GCF_016802725.1. Lineage (NCBI taxonomy): Eukaryota > Metazoa > Arthropoda > Insecta > Hymenoptera > Formicidae > Solenopsis > Solenopsis invicta. Next base: position 9,944,452 of record NC_052672.1, on the reverse strand, counting down.
ATATTTGACGGATGGCGGAGGGTCCGTGAAATCGGATTGACCAACGTCCATATTGGATTCTTTCTCCTGTAACGCGCTGGCTACCTTCTTTCTTTACACTGACCCTTCATGGCTGGGGATTACCGCGGTGAACAGACTACCTTCGATCGTTCGTGGAAAAACATGGATCTCTCATTTTATTTCCCGTGCTACCGACAGATTGAGTTTAGAGCCGGAAGCGTTTTCAGAGCTTTTCATATCATTGCGTTGCTGATAAATATTCAGAATTTCACGCATTCTCAATAAATGCATATGTATAGCTTTCGTATAGCGAGTATATATATTCTACGTATTATTGTTACCCTCCCCCCCTTTAGATAATTTCTCTCTCAGCCAACTTTGTCTTAAGTACCGATTGGACCGTCTAGTTGAACGACGACGGAGTTATTTTATTTAACTACGGACATTCATTCGGTAGAGAAACGTCGTGGGAGGGGGTAGAAGGAACGAAGAAGATGCGAGAGAGAATGGACGAAGGCAACGAGCTCCGGGATTAGCCGGTGGTAATAACCGTCCCCGCGGTTTCGAAAGCTTGCCAACCAACAGCCACAAGCTCGTCTTTTCCAGCGCGCGGGTGAGTGAAACAGGAGCGTGCGAGAAAGAGGCAGACGTACACGAGAGAGAGAGAGAGAGAGAGAGAGAGGGAAAGGCAGTGAGCGAGACCGCGGAAAGGGGGTAGCTTCACGGGGATGATTTTACGTGGTGAAGCAGAGAATGTGGGCCTACACGGTAGTCGTCCGTGGCCGTGTCGGTAGGCGGTCTGAGCGGCAATCCTGTTGATTAAAAGGTGGGGAATCGACCCAAATAAACTCACCATTAAACCAGATGAGTCTCTCCGCACGATCGCACGATTCAACCCCGTTCCACGTTTCCACAAATGTCCGTGTGCATAGCGGCGAAGGTGGCTCCCGGTGCGTATGGCTTGGTGCGACGTGGCTGTACGTGTGCGTATACGACGATATACACCCTCTTTTTCCCTGTCTGCCGCCTTGCCTCCAGAGGCAGGAGACTCCGAAGGAGGGCCAAGGAGGGTGGTGCTCGCGGGGTGGGGAGGGGAGAATAAATTGATTTCGTTGACTCAACCAGCCGTAACGCCCCCTCAGCATGATATCAACCCTAAGCCTCGGTTATCTTTATTTAAGCTTTACGAGAGTCTACGCCGGCGAATCGGGGGAGCTTCGTGGGAGGCTCTATCCGTCCCTCTCGCTTCGCCTCACTCTTTCGATCTCATATTCCCTTGTTGGTATGCTATAAGCAAAAGTATACCGAGCGGCCGGAGAGAAAAACTTTAGCTTGTCCCCGCGGTACTTTTACAACGGCATTTTCTAGTGTTTTTATATAATCTTTTTAGCGTGACGTTAACAGATTTATATAATTACGAATTTATCTCCGCGATTTTTATAATGTATTTATAATATTTGAGCATACGATGTTTCTTCACCACTTGTGTGATAGTTAAATGATCTTCAAGTTCGTAATACGGTGTCTGAACTGTAACACAATGATGGATGATAAGGACGAGCGGTGTGACATTCCGGATAAATTACGCTTCGATATACGCGCATATGCTCGAGGCCTCTTTATTCGATCCCTCACAGTTTGTTTCAGACACTTTGCATTTCGTGGCCGGGGACAAATGGCGCCGGTGCGTGTGCATGAATATAATGAAATCGTATCGAGAGACGCTCGTGACGCGCACCAATACGTTCTCTCGCGCCGCAGCGACGATATTATAATAATGAAGCATGTCATTTCTCAGAGTGTCAACTGCACTGAATCGAAGGACGGGTGGGCATGTCCAGGGAAGAGCGATGCCACGTCTAACATCCCCGAGGGTGTCGTGAAGCCCCCGGAATGGGGGGGACGCCGGGGTAGCTTCATCAACGGATATTAAAGGATTTGCATGAAGTATTATTATCGTTATTGCCAGCCATACCCCCAACGAGACGAGCAAAGAGTGTGGATGTCGAGTCGGGGCGATAATTTTATTCGACACTCGTTCGGCTCAAACACGTTGTCAGTCTCGTTGCCGGCGACGAGAGTGCGATTCCGTGTTAATTAAACGCGGCTGCGAGAGAGAGCCGCCTGATTGATAGAATATTCTCATTGGTCGTCAGATGGATTTATTTGTGTTCCCCATCCGGCCGACATACTTACGCGCCATTGTAAGCGTAACTAGAAACGACAACCCTTAGACACTTGCGATTGGTTTTCCACGAACGTTTACACGAATCGATCCCACTTAACGACGCGTTCCAAGATCATAAAAATCACCGATTTCCTCCGAGGTGACAGGCAGCTTTTCTTCAGCCGATCCCTCCTCGCAATCATCGTCGTGTAATTAAACTTTAGAAACGTAATTTCGCACGCGCGCGGCCTTTGGCTGGTGCAAGCGGCATTTTTACCAGATTTTAATACGAGTGCCTCAATAAGCGAGTCGGATGAATGACGTTAAATTATATGGGGTGCTGTAAGGCGCCGAGACGAGGGGAGGTTCTCGCGCGAATAGCAAGCCGCATCTGTGGCCCCGCTGAGGGTGTAACTGTTATAACGGGGCGAGGGCGCCGATTCGCGCTGACTTGTGCCCGCTTCCACTTCCCATCCCTATATATTCCTTTTACTCCACTACTTGGCACTAACTTTATTGCGTGGCAATTTGCTTATTAACTTGCAGTTAGTCTCGGCTGCGCGTCGATTAATTAATAGACGCCGAGTCGCCAGATGGAGACACGCCCAGAATCCACCTTCCGCACACCGAGCCGGCGAGATTTGTACGCGTTATCCTTAAATGCCCGCCACCCCGCTTGCGACTCTGCCAGATTGTCGAACTTTATCCAGTTGTCGCCTCGCCATTATGGCCGAGTCCGTCAAATGGGATAACGCAGCACAGAAATAATTTTGCATTAACGCGCGAGAGAGACGGCAGTTTTATAATTATCTAATGTCTCTAAGAAAGTAATCAGGCAAGCGAGGAGCTTAATACTGTAAGCATGGCCGCGAATCATTAATTCAGGATTAGAATAAGAAAGACAAGGAATACATTAACGGAATTCCGAACGGAGACGTCGAAGCGAGGCATATGTATTCACGAAGATCGCGAAAAAGATTGAGATGGATGACCGATTCTTCCGTTGACACTTTTAACGAGGGGACAGGGGACGGGTGAAGTTGCCGCAGTTGCCACGTGCATTTTCCATCATTACGTCCCCTATCAAGCGACTTAACGCTGTCGTATAACCAGCTCCAGGCAATATACCCCTAGCTCCCTTGTCTTCACCTGTGCTTAGCCAACCACCGATGGATGTACATACATCTAAGCGGCCGACACTGCGGTGCTACGTAAACGTAACGCGTTGACGACGCACGTTGGCGGGTGCAAACATTTGAGCAGTTTCCTTAGCCGCCGTCTGGTAAACCTGAACCAAGATTTCGCTCGTTGATGATGTACATATACATATACGTACACGAGAGGGTGCCGTAACGAGCTTTGATGCTACCATTTGGCAAACCGGTTGATTGATCCACTTGGCTCATTTGCTGTCTCTAGTGCCGCGTAAAGAGACATGTAACATCCAGGACTGATTATACGCAAGTACCTCGTGTTGAGTATTCTCGGCTAATAGTAATACTGGCAAATTGTCTGTTTCGTTTAACAAAAATCTGCAAATTGCAAATAAAATACAGTCAAAGGAGATTCTTGCATAGAAAATATGACGGACTGAATAATTGTCGCATAAGATATAAAAAACGTTTGCGATATCTAGTATATATAGATCAACAAAAATTATAATGATAATAAATCAAATTAGATTGATATGTGAATAACAAAAAGCAGGAGGGAAATAAGCCATTTTCGGTTAAAGCGGATCTTATTGTTAGTGTCTATTAATATTTATTAAGGGTGTATGTACGATTCTTGTGAAATGAATTGAAATTGGAATGTGTTAATATTTATATTTTAAATATTATATATGTACAACAATTATGTAAATAATCTTATACTTTTATGTAATACGTTTTTATAATTTTTTTACTTCATTTATAATTAAAAATTAAATTATTTTAATAATATTGACAAAATTTTGATTTTTTATATAAATACTTTAAGTATCCAAGATAATTTAGATGCAAAATGCAAATTTCTATTGTCATTCTGAGATTAATTGTTTTGTTCATAAATAAATAAATACATTTTATTTATTTACAGAACAATTCTGTATTGCATAATGAAATTTTATATAAATTATTTTTAATAATTAAGGTATTTATATTTAAAAAAAAACAAATTTTTGTCATTATTTCTCAATTACATTTCTTCTTTTTCTTAATTAGAGCAATTTTTATGTATTAAAATAATTATTAATCGAGACAGATAATTTCCAATCAAATTTTTTATGCAATCTGCAATTTTTTTATTATTTTAAAAACAGATACATAGTAATACATCCTTAATATTGCTACAACAATGGGCTTTTGTTCCGTGAAAAGGACTCCGCGATTTTCTCTTCTTGATTTTGACAAATAATATCAAGCATGCGGTCATGCACAACCGCAACAGCGTGAGAGTCTATACACGTTTGTGTACGTGTATACGTGCTCACGGAGATATACAAAACACGCGAGCAGCCAACGCGAGGAGCCAAGCAGAGAAATCATATTGACCCGGAGCCATATACGCGCCACGGCCGACGGGTACGAATCAATAAAGATTTCCCATCGCGAGCCTCGAGTCGGACGGGGGAATATTTCAAACATCCGCCGCGTCGACCCTTCTCCTGCACCCCACCCACTCTCGATCGCCACCCTCACACTGGTCTTTCTTGCATCATACATCTCCTTTCCTCGTCTCTCATCGCCTCCCTGCTGCCTGCCGCTTATTCGCACTTTTATTATCTCGGCGCGAGAAACATTTTTTATCGACTGCCCCGGCACGAATCTCTCGGACACGGGCTGTAAACTTTTCTTTCCCTTTACCCTACAAGAGGTTCTCCTTTTCGCCTTCCCTCCTCCTTCTCCTACCCCTCTTTCGACTCCACCACGGCGGTCCATGTCCCTTTTTCCCTCGCTCGCACACTTTCTACCGTCGTTTTCCCCGACATGTCGCGTGGGCATGAATACGTAAACCCCGGTTTGGGTTCATGAAAAGTGAGAGACACAGGCAGAAGGTTCTATTTGAGTATTGAAGTAGGAAATGTCTCCGCGCACGAGTGACGTAATTGATTAGACCTGGAAGAAACTTGATGAAATACCTTTGAACTAATTATATTTAAAGAATTGAGATTTAAACCGAAATAAGATCACTTAAGAATTTAATTCTTTTATCGCGAAATTCTCGCGGAAGGCGATGTTATTACTAAGTAATTGGATGATCTTTAAAAAAGAAATGGATATGTCATTACGAAATTATATTTTATTATCGTTTGATCGCGGGTATATCAAGAATAGAAATACTTTTATTGGGAATGTCGACTATTTACTTATATCTTATCCATATTATCTCCGCTTGCCAATTTATCCGCGTCGATATTTTTGCCGCAATTTTCCTACTTACAGTCGTTTAACTGACATACGTTTAATAACGTAATTAAATCACTTCACTTACAATCACGGTTGGATAAAAATTAATTATCTGACACGTATTTTTGACGACGCTCCCGGCAATAATACACGGAAATATCACGCCGGTGTCGCAAAATAGAATTACGATACCAGAAATGGAGTCGTCGAAAATTAATTGGATAGCCAATCGCTTTGCACACGTATTTTGCAAAGTGACGGATTAATCGGAGACATGTGATACGTGACAGGTAAGAAAAACGAAGAATATCTGAGATGCTCGCGAATAATAATAATAATAATAATAATAAGTGTCGCGTTACGCTTTAGTTGCTGATAAATGTCATCGCGAACAATAATTTACATAAAATAAATAAGATAATAAAATTAATCTTTTTAATTATGCGTACAAATATATACGTATAAAAAGATATGCAAGAATCTATCTATAGCGAATACAGGAAATTTTTTTATTTGTATAACATAAAGATTTTGCTTTTTCCCTGTGTAAAGTAGTATTCAACTGTCTCGAAGTGATGCAAGTAATTTACAAACTGACAGGCGACGATGTTCGTCATCGGGTAATTGAATGGTCTCCGTGTGTCGCGCGCACGAGGGGTGACCCGTTCCTTCGGATTAACGTTCCGCAAGGCTCGCCCGAGAGTGGCTCGATAGTGCGAGTTAAGGGATGATAGCGAACCTAAGCCAAGAGGAGGTGGAGATACCCAGGGGATGCTCAAGACATTTGTCAACGAGACGACGAGCGGTGAGTGGACCGGATCTCCACTCGTACCACGGACCGTACGTGTATCCCGCCGAGACCGCCACGCAGAGAGAGAGAAGAGGTGACCTTTCTTCTTCTCTCTCTCTTTCTCTTTGTCTTTCTTTCTCGTACTTTCTTTCTCGGGTCAAGCGATATTAAACCGCATACGTCTTCGGCGTCTGATCAAAGGAGTGACCTCTCGAACATTTTTCTTCTCTTGCGAACGACCTCCTCGTGTCCGCTCGCTCGCGGAATAATGCGCACGAACTGAAACGCACGATCAAGCAGGATCACGTTCGCCAAGATTGATCTTCATCCCCCAACCAGGACGCGTCTTCCCAATTTTGCGCGCAAGAGATAATCTTTCTTAATCATTTTCTTAGACTATCAGAATTATTCCGTCTTTACCATGCTAATGAATGTACTCGAGTGTCGAGTAGCGTACGCCCCACGTATGCGTGAATGCCACGACGACGCCCGGAGTGAATTATCACCACGTCGCTGCTATGTAACTGTGATTGTAGGTTAACAACGTTACAACTCGTACATTAATTAACTGGCTCGGCCACTGTGTTTGCGTTTGTAGACCCGTTTAAACGGGATGACGGACCGCGGGCCAATATTATTACGAAGACAAACGGACCGACGTTATCTACCATCGGGGGCTTTCCGACCCACTCTCTCGCTTCTCCCCTTTGCCGTCCTCCCCGGTAGCCCCGTAGTCTCAAGGGTATATTCATCAGGACGAGAATAGACGAGCGACTCGAAGTCGAGGACGACGCGACGGATTTCGAACGGGGTCTCTCTCTCTCTCTCTCTCTCTCTCTCTCTCTCTCTCTCTCTCTCTCTTGGAGAATAAACATTTCTTTTTACACATCGCGACGAGTCTGAGTGTGTGGGTTCACCCAAATTGCCTTATAAAAATTATCGGATTCTGATAATTGCCATCTGCGGAACGTGCGCGATACTCGTAAATAGCGCCTTTCGCGAAGAACCGCGGCAGCTATCGTCGTCAAATTAATGGTGACACTCGATATCGGAGAATCGTTTAGAGGTATAAGTTTCCAGTTGTATCGCCTTGTCGCGACACGGTCATAAATTCTCCATCCGTAAGTAAGGCGGCGGCCAGTTGCGCGTTGGATGTTTCCCACCGTAAAACACACTTCGCACTGCGTATAGAACGGCGTGGTTTCGAATTCTCCCTCTGTCTCATATCGAATAGACTATGAGGTACGATCGCAAGTTGCGAGAGAAATGCGAGGTGAATGGCGGCATATATATATACACAGGGACATAGAACGGAGGAAGAAAGAGAGAAAGAGATTAAGAGAGAGAGGGAGTGAGAGAGGGATCGGGTTAAGGGAACCACGAAGTGAGTCGTAGGATACGCGGATAACAGCGCTCGCTCGGTTACGGTGGGGGTGTGTCCAGGACAAGGAACGGGCGGGTTCGAAATCGCACTGCTGAGCTGGCTGACTCGCATCGTTCGCCAACATTGTTCCCCTTTATTTGATTACAGGGCATTCGTATACACGATTCCGCAGCGTGGATTCTTCTTTCCGTACCATTGATCCGCATTACACGCCTGCCACTGATCGTGGTGCGAGCCTTTATTCGGCTATCCGGTCGTTCGCGGAAAACACGCACGCCAGTTATCTTGATCCCTCCGCCACGAATTCCCGCGGACGCCAGATAGATCGCTATGCTAATCAAGTTGTAGTTAATGTCTCTGACGGGAAGTCTATGTGTTACTTACAAGAAGATGATTAATCTGATCGAACGCGTTTTTGTTACGATAGTTTTGATTCTATCTCTCTCTCTCTCTCTCTCTCTCTCTCTCTCTCTCTCTCTCTATCTCTATCTATCTATTTATCTATCTCTCTTTTTTCACATTCATCCAACTCATACCACCGCTCTGTTTGCTGTTGTAAGCCAAAGAGGACAGAATATCTTTTCGTTTTATATAAATGGAGCATTGTAAGCATGCCCCACAGGAGCAAGCAGGATTTCGCACGGCTAACAGATGAGGCATTAGGCACCGTAATGGCTCCATTTCCCTCGTGGGGCAGCGCGAAAGAAGGGCCAGGACCAAAATATTTCTACAAATCATTACTTTTAATTTGCTCGTCCCTTTTATCAAGACAAATGTGCGCGGCGAGCACGACGGCCCACGTACACAAAGGCGCGTCGAGCTCTCCTCCAACACATATTCCGGCCATTGGTACACGCGCATACGTAGTACACCCATGCGAGTTTCGCAAGGTAAGACCGCTTAAGTCGAGCGCGCGAGCGCAGCTAGCGATGCACATACATCCTCCGCGTGTGCAACGACAATGCTCGCGATGGGTGCATCGGGAGACCGGGGCCGTGACCGGGGGCCAGCTGGTTTCGCCGCGGGGCGCCAACGAGCACACCAACAAGCCAACGGCACAACCGTCACCGACATCGTCGTGAAGAGTATCGCGGCCATCGTCGGGGCCGCGCCACGTCGCGTCGCGCCGGAGCGCCCCGGAGCGCCCCGGAGCGCGGTGGTAGGTCGACACCGTGAGACGAAGATCCGGTGGGGGATCCCTGCGCGCGCGAGAGAGAGAAGAGGTAGCGGCAATAATTTTTCATAGGCAGAAAAGAAAAGGGAGGATGCCATTCATTAGCCCCGGCTCGGTTGGTTCGCACGTTGTTGGTGCTGTTGCCTGTGACACCTCAATAACCGACCAACCAGCCTGCTGCACCGCCGACGGTGGCGATGGTACGCATCGGGTATACGTTGTCTACATGGACGTCCTATACACGGTTATCCCGCGCGCCGCGTATCCCCGTATATAACAGATATATCTGCGCACCGGCCATTGTGCTCCTATACTGATATTTCTGTTATTGCTGGATTAAATGCAGCACCATGCACCCCGCCGTGCATTATTCCGCAACGTGACGCGCTATTGCACGTTCTTTTCTTCCCCCTCCTGTTTTTCTTACTTTTTTTATTTTTTTTCCCTCCATTCATGAGAATTGCTTTCTTTCTTACACCGTTGATCGTTTTCCTCGCGATCGATTTCGTGATATTTGTTAGATAAATAATTAAGCGATTATTAAAAATTTAGAGTAAAAATTTCGAGAAGAACTTTTTCAAAGTTAATTTCTGGATTTATCATTTTTTATATAAACTTTACTATTTGGATTTGTTGTCACTTAAATTAGATCGTTTATATCTATCTTTTCGTACGAGAATAAATTCTATTTCGCAGTAGCACGAGGCGCACTAGGGCGAAAGCTGGCGAGCTCTCTTCGTCTATTAACGTCGTCCCCGACGTTGGGGGTTTCTCGCTCGGCCGAGCGTGCAGATACAAACGTTTGTTTTGCAAAACATCTTGGTCGCGGGAGCAGCGGTACGGCACGAACCACAAAAGAGAATGAGAAAGAGAGAGAGAGAGGGTTTGGGCCCGCGGAATGAGGGAGACGAAAGGGAGTAGTAGGTGAGAAAGGGGCTTCGCAGGGAGGGGCTGAAGAACCAGGGTAACCAAACAGGGTATAAGTCACGGACACCCCGTGGTGTACCATCCGGTAACTCGACACCGTCGTTTGTACTCCGTTTGTGGTAGGAGTGCCTGGCAGCGGCAGCACGGCCGTACAAGAACACACGTATGAATACGTACGACAATGGCAAGTTCCACACGGCGGTGTTGGGACGACCGACGGGGCTCCGCGCCCTCCCATCAGATAGATCTGCCTTGGTGCCGGTGTGACATTAGATACCATTTAAGGATTAATATAGCCATAAATAAGAGAGCTGACTCTCCACTCCGTCTGCTTCCGTCTCCTTCTGCCCACGGCGCGGCGGCGGATCCGCGTGACGAGCGGCACAATGAACATTCAGGCACTACCGATGAATCCGCTTCCCGATGTCTCTTCGACTTCTGAAAAGACTCCTCTGGAATATAGAATGCCTCGCCTCTCTCGTGAACCGAATTGAATCTCTGCTTCCTCACTTCTGGATCCATTCTCCGCTCGCGGATCAAATGAATAAATTCTCGTCTACGAATACGTTTTGCGCAATGTGAAAAAAAAAAAAAAATAAAACGTACATTCGTCAGTTGATTTATCCACGTGCCGCTCTTTCGAAGGAACGTGAGAAGTATTCCTCCTAGAAATAAGGGAATTTTCGACATCATCTCCTATTACCATGTTTGTAAAACGCGGCTGTGTCGCAATCGCCATTGTTTTGCGTAGCGGTGCATATAATATTCAGGAATTGTCGAAACTGGTACGAGACGCCGTTCAACACGTCGCTATAATATAATATAAGAAAAGGCGGGTCTTGCGCAAGAGGCGAGAAAGCATAAAACACAGCTGCCGCGGTGCAATCAACACCTATATACCAGCATGTAAGGAGGAGAAAAGCATCCTCCATCCCCCTCTCACGTCCTCCGCAACACAGTAACGTTTGGCTATATATTCCTAGAAGCGAATAATTTCATTCATACAAACGCGGCGCCAAACACGCTCTGTATGCCCCGGGTGGCACGACTGCTATTGTTACTACCGAATAACTACCAGCCCGGTACACCCTTCTCGCACGAGTTTGCTATATTTGCGACTAACGCTCTGTTGCCACGTAGCGTGGCGTAGAGGGACTGAAGAAATTTCAGCGGGCGCATTGTCCAAATCCGACCCTGCTATGAAGATGAGGTACACACGTTGCACTCGAAAGACGTTGACAACTGGGGAACAGCTATAATACAATGCGATATTAATGCCCATTTGCATTTAAAATTTTCCGCCATCATTCAGATTCTTTCAAGAGTCTCTGGATCCTTTCGGGAGCCTTTAAAAAGTTAGCGCCACATAGAGCGTACTGTGACAATGTTTCTCTCAATTTCTTGGCTCTCCTTTTTTCCTCCCTCTTCCCAGACTTTTCCGTCTCGCTCGCGGATTTAGATATACCCCAGCAGTTTATACCCACGGCTCTCCTTCTTCGGGATGGCGGGATGGGCGACGTCGGCGGCGGCGGCCATAAGCAAAACACTTGTCGCCGACAGTCACGACTGCGCGAGTTCTAATTTCATTGCAGAAAGTTGTCGCTTGAATAATTAAAACACGCCGGAAACACGCGAGTTTTTCCGCCTGATTTGCATAAGAAGCGAACGAACGGCGATGGCGACGACCAACGACGACGGCGATGACGACGACGGCGACGAGGATCTTATGTATTACGCGGTACCTATATACACAGGCATGTACGAAGGCGTGTACGGTGTTTATGTATTTCTACGTTTCCACTCTCGCGGGAGACGGCGCGAAATTAACTGGATCTCGGAGCCATGCGCCATTCAAATTGCACGAATCAGCCTCGCGCCTTCCCACCTGCGCGTACCGTACTTTCACGACATAAAGGGAGACGCTCGAACAGTCGCTTTACGTTACAATTTAAGACAACCTAAGGAACCATCGAGATAAGGAACCAGACTCGACGCTTCGAGATACGCAACGATAATTATATCGTAACCAGCTGATTAATTATGCCGTGTACGCGGAGGATAATTTGCACCGCGCGTTTCTGCACTTCTAATTAATTTTCCTCTACGCGAGTGGAGTAAAGACAGCGGAATGTTACGCTGGGAAAACGATTAGCGGCAGTATCAGGACGCAAATACAGAGTGGGGGTGGGAGGGGGGGGCACCAGAGAAGCAATCACGTCAAGTAGCGGCTGGTATCAGCCATCTCAGGCATAAATATGTAGCGCACGAACGCATTAGCCGGCTGCATATATCGCGCGAGCTCGCAGAAGCACGTAGGCGCTGCAATGCCACATGGGTGCGTGTGTGAGTGTGCATCGAACGTCGGTGCAGCGTACCGCGCGGGCGTCTGTATGTGAGCACGGGTCATAGGTGTGTTGTTGGTTGGCCAGGAGATAGCCGAAATAATCCCCGGTGATGGATTACCGCGCCTAAGCGCTAAGTGGAATGAATATAAAATTAAATTGTGTTTATTGTCGGGAGTAATTGGCCATCTGTGACTGGCTTGGGACCGGCCGTTCCTCCTCCCACCCCCGTAACGGACTTCGCCCTCGGTCTCTCCAGATTTTTCTCCCGTCCTTCTGTGTTTATATCCACCTCCGTTTCGCCCCCTTCCACCGTGCACGCGCGCGCACGCGAATGCTAATTCATTGAAATCGGAATTGCTGGTCGAATAGATGGCGAACGTGGCGGTTACGATCGAGGAAAAACGCGTCGTTTAAAAGCAGGCAATGTCGCGTTGTTGAATAATTAATTAGATTGAAATCTCCTTGAAAAGGGAACAGTTTTCCTTGAAAAGGTAACACCGAAGAAGATGAATCAAGAAAGGATGTAAAATTTTGTATTTGCCTGATATCTTTTTTATATAATTTTGTATTGCCAATTTGATTAATTTGTTAAATTTAATCATTCACGCGACTTGGGGTAATTTCCAATTAGTTAGATTAGATGAATCTGTCGTCTCACACGATAGTGCCCCTAGCGCATTTAACAAATTGCAGGAATAAATTCGATAGCCGAAGAGGCTATTGGGTAATGGCTATGAATTAACGACTTGAGGGCAATTGTGGCTATGACAAAGAGCAGTTGGCGATAAAACAGATCTGATATAAACACGTCCAACGCGGCTTGATCTCACCACTGGCCGTGCAGGCTCGGCCATATGTACACCGAAGCATAAAGGAATTCTTATCCAAGTTAATTATACTCTGACAGGGGATCACGCTACAGCGGGATCAGGAACTAGATGAGTCAAAGACCGTTAAAACATTGCGACAGACGTTAAATAATGATATAACGATCGCTCGCGAGATTATCCAGGCGTACCTAATGAAAGTTAGTGAGAAAGCAAAACGCGACGACAGCGTTCTCACGAGTATGCGATAATTATTAAAATAATTTAGCATTAATAAATGTAGGAGAGAGTTGCCAAATTAGTACCATTTTAGTTAATTTTTTATTATATTTCACATTTAATGTTGTTTGGATGCAAATCCAAGTTTGAAGTTGTATCTCGATGTTTCAATCTTCTATTATTACATATTAAACCTTTCAATAATAACGAATTAATTCGTTATAAGCTTTTCTCTAACATGCTGCGAAAAACGTGAATTAGAAAATTGATTATAAAGCGTATTCATGGCCTCTTAAATCGCATTGTCTTCAAAAATATTGAATTTCTTAATTAAAGCAATTACAAATATAAAGAAAATTAACTAATATATATTTTATTAATAATTTATTGGTAGAGCGATTAAATATTCAATAATTAATGAAAAATAATAATGAAAGGTTTAGAACACCGAAATAAAACTGGGTTGAATTAATTTTTGTAATTGACATATTTTTATTTATAGCAATTACTAGTTTTACTATTATAACTTATCAATTTTTCATTAGTATCATTTCTTAATAGTAAAATTTGTGGTGATACGAATTAAGAAACTTGATAGAGTTTATAAAAATATTAATTTAATTTTTATAATATTTGTCAATATAAATGTACAACGAATGTAAAATATTCTACAATAAGCCTTTTTTTTATGAAAACATAACAATTTAAAATTGATAAAATATAAATAAACTACTATCAAAATTCGATCAATGCATAAGCAATTAAACGAGTAAGCAAAGGTCAATAAACGAGTGTGTTATAAATTAGAGATAAATGAACAATGATATATATTGAAACTCAATTTAACATTGTGAGATTTAACATTGTAATTTTTTTGAACTTGTACGTTTTGGGCTTACGTTTGTGCCTTCAGTATGTTTTTAACCCAAAGAAAATTAATATTGCAAAGTAACCATATTATAAATACAAAACATAATAAAAGAAGAGAATTACAGCTATAGTACCGCCCGACGACATCAAAATAATCATGTAAAATTACGTCTTATTGGAGATTATGTGAATTCATAATCGAGTCATAAAATGGTAAAACCTTGGTTGTTATGTCGAAAAGTTTAGCAATTCGTTCCTCACATCTTTATACATTTGTTTTCTTCCGGTTGTCTAGCCAGAACAGTTATCTCTTTTTTTTAATTTATCATACATAATCAAGAATTAAAGAATTAATTAAGATATCTTGAAATAGTTATCTTAATAAGAGGAACATTCCAATAAGATCTTAATCAATTCATTAGAATTTTCTAAGTATCTACGTACGGCTAAAAATTCAAAATAAAATTGTATAATTATATTATTATCAGCTATATTTAAGTTGACGAAAAGTTTATATTAAATGTACCAGATTTTTTAAGATAAATGATAGCATGCATAAAACATGTTAAATTGTTCTCTGTATTACTTATTTCTTGTTTACTTTTTGTACTTTTTTTTATTTTTGTCAATAACTGTCACTTATATGAAGTAAACATGTAAAATTTTGAAGTAGATTTAGGAGATCGATATACATTTAGCAACTTTCCTCTATAATTTACGAGTTTATACTTGTAAGTGTATCTCATAATCGCAAATGTTTCTTTTTGTATTTAATTAATTAAGTAAATTATATGCGCGCGATCGAAATCAGCGTACTACTGTTATTACCGTGTACAAGAAATTCTCGTGTAATACATGATTTGCGATTTTAATTATACACTTATACATATATGTATGTTTTTTTTCTTGGTCGCCGGATATTGCGCGGGTCAGTGGTATTTTTGGTATATCCGCTTGCGTAAAGCGTACGTTACGTCAAATATGCGAGCGTCGCCGAACGGAATGGCGATTACCCCTTTTATCGCGCTCGATTATTTCTCCCGTGCCGGCGGACGTCATCGGCGCGAGGTGAAAGTCGACACTGTCAACGACAAAGAGCCGATGCGATTACGAACGCGTGCGCGCGCTCGCTCGCAGCCATCGGTTAATTATGCCCGCGTTCATTGTTTCGTGGGAGCAGCCGTGGCTGCTCCCTCTTAAACGAACGTTCGCGGTATACGCTTGTTAGGGCCACCGTCGATGACCGGTGATATAAGGCAGCACGACCGGCAGGCAGGCACCTCGATCATTGTGCATCGGCATGAAACACGTCCGTGAAACACGCAATCGACGGACTACCGGGACACAGTCTCGCGCTGCGCGGATTGCAAAACGGCATTTCATTTTTCTCCGTCGCGGTATCGTTCGCTCATTTCTTTCCGAGTCGAACTCGCCCACGCGAAATAGAAATACGCCGTTCGTCGCGCGAGCGTGACGAATGACCCTGATAACTGTTTACTACACTAATTCGTGTGCGAGAGGGCTAGCGTCCGGCTATAATCGTAAATCGCCCCCTCCTTCCTCGCTCCCTCTGTTCTCCACGTGCTCTCAATTATAAAAATACTGCGGTGGTGTAGAATCAGAAACGACGTCCGCGTTGTCGTCGTCGTAAATCAGTTATAATAAATTGTCGCCGTGTTAGCGCGCGAT